>NW_027116954.1:0-76105 GCF_024137725.1 Prorops nasuta
GGGTCATTGAGTACTTATATAGGACTAGGTTGGGACGCACGGGGTCATTGAGTACTTATATAGGACTAGGTTGGGTCACACGGGGTCATTGAGTACTTATATAGGACTAGGTTGGGTCACACGGGGTCATTGAGTACTTATATAGGACTAGGTTGGGTCACACGGGGTCATTGAGTACTTATATAGGACTAGGTTGGGTCACACGTGGTCATTGAGTACTTATATAGGACTAGGTTGGGTCACACCGGGGTCATTGAGTACTTATATAGGACTAGGTTGGGTCACACGGGGTCATTGATACTTATATAGGACTAGGTTGGGTCACACGGGGTCATTGAGTACTTATATAGGACTAGGTTGGGTCACACCGGGTCATTGAGTACTTATATAGGACTAGGTTGGGTCACACGGGGTCATTGATACTTATATAGGACTAGGTTGGGTCACACGGGGTCATTGAGTACTTATATAGGACTAGGTTGGGTCACACGGGGTCATTGAGTACTTATATAGGACTAGGTTGGGTCACACGTGGTCATTGAGTACTTATATAGGACTAGGTTGGGTCACACGGGGTCATTGAGTACTTATATAGGACTAGGTTGGGTCACACAGGGTCATTGAGTACTTATATAGGACTAGGGTGGGTCACATGGGGTCATTGAGTACTTATATAGGACTAGGCTGGGTCACACAGGGTCATTGAGTACTTATATAGGACTAGGTTGGGGTCACACGGGGTCATTGAGTACTTATATAGGACTAGGTTGGGTCACACGTGGTCATTGAGTACTTATATAGGACTAGGTTGGGTCACACGGGGTCATTGAGTACTTATATAGGACTAGGTTGGGTCACACGGGGTCATTGAGTACTTATATAGGACTAGGTTGGGTCACACGGGGTCATTGAGTACTTATATAGAACTAGGTTGGGTCACACGGGGTCATTGAGTACTTATATAGGACTAGGTTGGGTCACACGGGGTCATTGAGTACTTTTATAGGACTAGGCTGGGTCACACGGGGTCATTGAGTACTTATATAGGACTAGGTTGGGTCACACGGGGTCATTGAGTACTTATATAGGACTAGGTTGGGTCACACGGGGTCATTGAGTACTTATATAGGACTAGGCTGGGTCACACGGGTCATTGAGTACTTATATAGGACTAGGCTGGGTCACACAGGGTCATTGAGTACTTATATAGGACTAGGTTGGGTCACACGGGGTCATTGAGTACTTATATAGGACTAAGTTGGGTCACACAGGGTCATTGAGTACTTATATAGGACTAGGCTGGGTCACACGTTGTCATTGAGTACTTATATAGTACTAGGTTGGGTCACACGGGGTCATTGAGTACTTATATAGGACTAGGTTGGGTCACACGGGGTCATTGATACTTATATAGGACTAGGTTGGGTCACACGGGGTCATTGAGTACTTATATAGGACTAGGTTGGGTCACACCGGGTCATTGAGTACTTATATAGGAATAGGCTGGGTCACACGGGGTCATTGAGTACTTATATAGGACTAGGTTGGGTCACACGGGGTCATTGAGTACTTATATAGGACTAGGTTGGGTCACACAGGGTCATTGAGTACTTATATAGGACTAGGTTGGGTCACACGGGGTCATTGAGTACTTATATAGGACTAGGTTGGGTCACACGGGGTCATTGAGTACTTATATAGGACTAGGCTGGGTCACACGGGGTCATTGAGTACTTATATAGGACTAGGTTGGGTCACACGGGGTCATTGAGTACTTATATAGGACTAGGCTGGGTCACACGGGGTCATTGAGTACTTATATAGGACTAGGTTGGGTCACACGGGGTCAATGAGTACTTATATAGGACTAGGCTGGGTCACACGGGGTTATTGAGTACTTATATAGGACTAGGTTGGGTCGCACGGGGGTCATTGAGTACTTATATAGGACTAGGCTGGGTCACACGGGGTCATTGAGTACTTATATAGGACTAGGTTGGGTCACACGGGGTCATTGAGTACTTATATAGGACTAGGCTGGGTCACACGGGGTCATTGAGTACTTATATAGGACTAGGTTGGGTCACACGGGGTCATTGAGTACTTATATAGGACTAGGTTGGGTCACACGTGGTCATTGAGTACTTATATAGGACTAGGGTGGGTCACATGGGGTCATTGAGTACTTATATAGGACTAGGCTGGGTCACACGGGGTCATTGAGTACTTATATAGAACTAGGGTGGGTCACACGGGGTCATTGAGTACTTATATAGGACATGGGGGGTTCACATGGGGTCATTGAGTACTTATATAGGACATGGGGTTCACATGGGGTCATTGAGTACTTATATAGGACTAGGGTGGGTCACCTGGGGTCATTAAGTACTTATATAGGACATGGGGGGGTCACATGGGATCATTGAGTACTTATATAGGACTAGGGTGGGTCACATGGGGTCATTGAGTACTTATATAGGACTAGGCTGGGTCACACAGGGTCATTGAGTACTTATATAGGACTAGGTTGGGTCACACGGGGTCATTGAGTACTTATATAGGACTAGGTTGGGTCACACGGGGTCATTGAGTACTTATATAGGACTAGGCTGGGTCACACGGGGTCATTGAGTACTTATATAGGACTAGGCTGGGTCACACAGGGTCATTGAGTACTTATATAGGACTAGGTTGGGTCACACGGGGTCATTGAGTACTTATATAGGACTAGGTTGGGTCACACGGGGTCATTGAGTACTTATATAGGACTAGGCTGGGTCACACGGGGTCATTGAGTACTTATATAGGACTAGGTTGGGTCACACGGGGTCATTGAGTACTTATATAGGACTAGGCTGGGTCACACAGGGTCATTGAGTACTTATATAAGACTAGGTTGGGTCACACGGGGTCATTGAGTACTTATATAGGACTAGGTTGGGTCACACGGGGTCATTGAGTACTTATATAGGACTAGGCTGGGTCACACGGGGTCATTGAGTACTTATATAGGACTAGGTTGGGTCACACGGGGTCATTGAGTACTTATATAGGACTAGGCTGGGTCACACGGGGTCATTGAGTACTTATATAGGACTAGGTTGGGTCACACAGGGTCATTGAGTACTTATATAGGACTAGGTTGGGTCACACGGGGTCATTGAGTACTTATATAGGACTAGGATGGGTCACACGTGGTCATTGAGTACTTATATAGGACTAGGTTGGGTCACACGGGGTCATTGAGTACTTATATAGGACTAGGTTGGGTCACACAGGGTCATTGAGTACTTATATAGGACTAGGCTGGGTCACACGGGGTCATTGAGTACTTATATAGGACTAGGTTGGGTCACACGGGGTCATTGAGTACTTATATAGGACTAGGCTGGGTCACACGGGGTCATTGAGTACTTATATAGGACTAGGTTGGGTCACACGGGGTCATTGAGTACTTATATAGGACTAGGCTGGGTCACACGGGGTTATTGAGTACTTATATAGGACTAGGTTGGGTCGCACGGGGTCATTGAGTACTTATATAGGACTAGGCTGGGTCACACGGGGTCATTGAGTACTTATATAGGACTAGGTTGGGTCGCACGGGGTCATTGAGTACTTATATAGGACTAGGTTGGGTCACACGGGGTCATTGAGTACTTATATAGGACTAGGTTGGGTCACACGGGGTCATTGAGTACTTATATAGGACTAGGCTGGGTCACACGGGGTCATTGAGTACTTATATAGGACTAGGTTGGGTCGCACGGGGTCATTGAGTACTTATATAGGACTAGGTTGGGTCACACGGGGTCATTGAGTACTTATATAGGACTAGGTTGGGTCACACGGGGTCATTGAGTACTTATATAGGACTAGGTTGGGTCACACGGGGTCATTGAGTACTTATATAGGACTAGGTTGGGTCACACGGGGTCATTGAGTACTTATATAGGACTAGGTTGGGTCACACGGGGTCATTGAGTACTTATATAGGACTAGGTTGGGTCACACGGGGTCATTGAGTACTTATATAGGACTAGGTTGGGTCACACGGGGTCATTGAGTACTTATATAGGACTAGGTTGGGACGCACGGGGTCATTGAGTACTTATATAGGACTAGGTTGGGTCACACGGGGTCATTGAGTACTTATATAGGACTAGGTTGGGTCACACGGGGTCATTGAGTACTTATATAGGACTAGGTTGGGTCACACGGGGTCATTGAGTACTTATATAGGACTAGGTTGGGTCACACGTGGTCATTGAGTACTTATATAGGACTAGGTT
This sequence comes from Prorops nasuta, assembly GCF_024137725.1. Classification (NCBI taxonomy): domain Eukaryota; kingdom Metazoa; phylum Arthropoda; class Insecta; order Hymenoptera; family Bethylidae; genus Prorops; species Prorops nasuta. The sequence goes on from NW_027116954.1 coordinate 4,293, forward strand.
GGGTCACACGGGGTCATTGAGTACTTATATAGGACTAGGTTGGGTCACACAGGGTCATGAGTACTTATATAGGACTAGGGTGGGTCACATGGGGTCATTGAGTACTTATATAGGACTAGGCTGGGTCACACAGGGTCATTGAGTACTTATATAGGACTAGGTTGGGTCACACGGGGTCATTGAGTACTTATATAGGACTAGGTTGGGTCACACGTGGTCATTGAGTACTTATATAGGACTAGGTTGGGTCACACGGGGTCATTGAGTACTTATATAGGACTAGGTTGGGTCACACGGGGTCATTGAGTACTTATATAGGACTAGGTTGGGTCACACGGGGTCATTGAGTACTTATATAGAACTAGGTTGGGTCACACGGGGTCATTGAGTACTTATATAGGACTAGGTTGGGTCACACGGGGTCATTGAGTACTTTTATAGGACTAGGCTGGGTCACACGGGGTCATTGAGTACTTATATAGGACTAGGTTGGGTCACACGGGGTCATTGAGTACTTATATAGGACTAGGTTGGGTCACACGTGGTCATTGAGTACTTATATAGGACTAGGGTGGGTCACATGGGGTCATTGAGTACTTATATAGGACTAGGCTGGGTCACACGGGGTCATTGAGTACTTATATAGAACTAGGGTGGGTCACACGGGGTCATTGAGTACTTATATAGGACATGGGGGGTTCACATGGGGTCATTGAGTACTTATATAGGACATGGGGTTCACATGGGGTCATTGAGTACTTATATAGGACTAGGGTGGGTCACCTGGGGTCATTAAGTACTTATATAGGACATGGGGGGGTCACATGGGATCATTGAGTACTTATATAGGACTAGGGTGGGTCACATGGGGTCATTGAGTACTTATATAGGACTAGGCTGGGTCACACAGGGTCATTGAGTACTTATATAGGACTAGGTTGGGTCACACGGGGTCATTGAGTACTTATATAGGACTAGGTTGGGTCACACGGGGTCATTGAGTACTTATATAGGACTAGGCTGGGTCACACGGGGTCATTGAGTACTTATATAGGACTAGGCTGGGTCACACAGGGTCATTGAGTACTTATATAGGACTAGGTTGGGTCACACGGGGTCATTGAGTACTTATATAGGACTAGGTTGGGTCACACGGGGTCATTGAGTACTTATATAGGACTAGGCTGGGTCACACGGGGTCATTGAGTACTTATATAGGACTAGGCTGGGTCACACAGGGTCATTGAGTACTTATATAGGACTAGGTTGGGTCACACGGGGTCATTGAGTACTTATATAGGACTAGGTTGGGTCACACGGGGTCATTGAGTACTTATATAGGACTAGGCTGGGTTACACGGGGTCATTGAGTACTTATATAGGACTAGGTTGGGTCACACGGGGTCATTGAGTACTTATATAGGACTAGGCTGGGTCACACGGGGTCATTGAGTACTTATATAGGACTAGGTTGGGTCGCACGGGGTCATTGAGTACTTATATAGGACTAGGTTGGGTCACACGGGGTCATTGAGTACTTATATAGGACTAGGTTGGGTCACACAGGGTCATTGAGTACTTATATAGGACTAGGTTGGGTCACACGGGGTCATTGAGTACTTATATAGGACTAGGCTGGGTCACACGGGGTCATTGAGTACTTATATAGGACTAGGTTGGGTCACACGGGGTCATTGAGTACTTATATAGGACTAGGTTGGGTCACACGGGGTCATTGAGTACTTATATAGGACTAGGTTGGGTCACACGGGGTCATTGAGTACTTATATAGGACTAGGTTGGGTCACACCGGGTCATTGAGTACTTATATAGGACTAGGCTGGGTCACACGGGGTCATTGAGTACTTATATAGGACTAGGTTGGGTCACACGGTGTCATTGAGTACTTATATAGGACTAGGTTGGGTCACACGGGGTCATTGAGTACTTATATAGGACTAGGTTGGGTCACACGGGGTCATTGAGTACTTATATAGGACTAGGTTGGGTCACACGGGGTCATTGAGTACTTATATAGGACTAGGCTGGGTCACACGGGGTCATTGAGTACTTATATAGGACTAGGTTGGGTCACACGGGGTCATTGAGTACTTATATAGGACTAGGCTGGGTCACACGGGGTCATTGAGTACTTATATAGGACTAGGTTGGGTCACACGGGGTCATTGAGTACTTATATAGGACTAGGTTGGGTCGCACGGGGTCATTGAGTACTTATATAGGACTAGGTTGGGTCACACGGGGTCATTGAGTACTTATATAGGACTAGGTTGGGTCACACGGGGTCATTGAGTACTTATATAGGACTAGGTTGGGTCACACGGGGTCATTGAGTACTTATATAGACTAGGTTGGGTCACACGTGGTCATTGAGTACTTATATAGACTAGGTTGGGTCACACGGGGTCATTGAGTACTTATATAGGACTAGGTTGGGTCACACAGGGTCATTGAGTACTTATATAGGACTAGGTTGGGTCACACGGGGTCATTGAGTACTTATATAGGACTAGGTTGGGTCACACGGGGTCATTGAGTACTTATATAGGACTAGGCTGGGTCACACGGGGTCATTGAGTACTTATATAGGACTAGGCTGGGTCACACAGGGTCATTGAGTACTTATATAGGACTAGGTTGGGTCACACGGGGTCATTGAGTACTTATATAGGACTAGGTTGGGTCACACGGGGTCATTGAGTACTTATATAGGACTAGGCTGGGTCACACGGGGTCATTGAGTACTTATATAGGACTAGGTTGGGTCACACGGGGTCATTGAGTACTTATATAGGACTAGGCTGGGTCACACGGGGTCATTGAGTACTTATATAGGACTAGGTTGGGTCGCACGGGGTCATTGAGTACTTATATAGGACTAGGTTGGGTCACACGGGGTCATTGAGTACTTATATAGGACTAGGTTGGGTCACACAGGGTCATTGAGTACTTATATAGGACTAGGTTGGGTCACACGGGGTCATTGAGTACTTATATAGGACTAGGCTGGGTCACACGGGGTCATTGAGTACTTATATAGGACTAGGTTGGGTCACACGGGGTCATTGAGTACTTATATAGGACTAGGTTGGGTCACACGGGGTCATTGAGTACTTATATAGGACTAGGTTGGGTCGCACGGGGTCATTGAGTACTTATATAGGACTAGGTTGGGTCACACAGGGTCATTGAGTACTTATATAGGACTAGGTTGGGTCACACGGGGTCATTGAGTACTTATATAGGACTAGGATGGGTCACACGTGGTCATTGAGTACTTATATAGGACTAGGTTGGGTCACACGGGGTCATTGAGTACTTATATAGGACTAGGTTGGGTCACACAGGGTCATTGAGTACTTATATAGGACTAGGCTGGGTCACACGTTGTCATTGAGTACTTATATAGTACTAGGTTGGGTCACACGGGGTCATTGAGTACTTATATAGGACTAGGTTGGGTCACACGGGGTCATTGATACTTATATAGGACTAGGTTGGGTCACACGGGGTCATTGAGTACTTATATAGGACTAGGTTGGGTCACACCGGGTCATTGAGTACTTATATAGGACTAGGCTGGGTCACACGGGGTCATTGAGTACTTATATAGGACTAGGTTGGGTCACACGGTGTCATTGAGTACTTATATAGGACTAGGTTGGGTCACACGGGGTCATTGAGTACTTATATAGGACTAGGTTGGGTCACACGGTGTCATTGAGTACTTATATAGGACTAGGTTGGGTCACACGGGGTCATTGAGTACTTATATAGGACTAGGCTGGGTCACACGGGGTCATTGAGTACTTATATAGGACTAGGTTGGGTCACACGGGGTCATTGAGTACTTATATAGGACTAGGCTGGGTCACACGGGGTCATTGAGTACTTATATAGGACTAGGTTGGGTCACACGGGGTCATTGAGTACTTATATAGGACTAGGCTGGGTCACACGGGGTTATTGAGTACTTATATAGGACTAGGTTGGGTCGCACGGGGTCATTGAGTACTTATATAGGACTAGGCTGGGTCACACGGGGTCATTGAGTACTTATATAGGACTAGGTTGGGTCACACGGGGTCATTGAGTACTTATATAGGACTAGGCTGGGTCACACGGGGTCATTGAGTACTTATATAGGACTAGGTTGGGTCACACGGGGTCATTGAGTACTTATATAGGACTAGGTTGGGTCACACGGGGTCATTGAGTACTTATATAGGACTAGGTTGGGTCACACGGGGTCATTGAGTACTTATATAGGACTAGGTTGGGTCACACGGGGTCATTGAGTACTTATATAGGACTAGGCTGGGTCACACGGGGTCATTGAGTACTTATATAGGACTAGGTTGGGTCACACGGGGTCATTGAGTACTTATATAGGACTAGGCTGGGTCACACGGGGTCATTGAGTACTTATATAGGACTAGGCTGGGTCACACGGGGTTATTGAGTACTTATATAGGACTAGGTTGGGTCGCACGGGGTCATTGAGTACTTATATAGGACTAGGCTGGGTCACACGGGGTCATTGAGTACTTATATAGGACTAGGTTGGGTCACACGGGGTCATTGAGTACTTATATAGGACTAGGCTGGGTCACACGGGGTCATTGAGTACTTATATAGGACTAGGTTGGGTCGCACGGGGTCATTGAGTACTTATATAGGACTAGGTTGGGTCACACGGGGTCATTGAGTACTTATATAGGACTAGGTTGGGTCACACGGGGTCATTGAGTACTTATATAGGACTAGGTTGGGTCACACGGGGTCATTGAGTACTTATATAGGACTAGGTTGGGTCACACGTGGTCATTGAGTACTTATATAGGACTAGGTTGGGTCACACGGGGTCATTGAGTACTTATATAGGACTAGGTTGGGTCACACAGGGTCATTGAGTACTTATATAGGACTAGGGTGGGTCACATGGGGTCATTGAGTACTTATATAGGACTAGGCTGGGTCACACAGGGTCATTGAGTACTTATATAGGACTAGGTTGGGTCACACGGGGTCATTGAGTACTTATATAGGACTAGGTTGGGTCACACGGGGTCATTGAGTACTTATATAGGACTAGGCTGGGTCACACAGGGTCATTGAGTACTTATATAGGACTAGGTTGGGTCACACGGGGTCATTGAGTACTTATATAGGACTAGGTTGGGTCACACGGGGTCATTGAGTACTTATATAGGACTAGGCTGGGTCACACGGGGTCATTGAGTACTTATATAGGACTAGGCTGGGTCACACAGGGTCATTGAGTACTTATATAGGACTAGGTTGGGTCACACGGGGTCATTGAGTACTTATATAGGACTAGGTTGGGTCACACGGGGTCATTGAGTACTTATATAGGACTAGGCTGGGTCACACGGGGTCATTGAGTACTTATATAGGACTAGGTTGGGTCACACGGGGTCATTGAGTACTTATATAGGACTAGGCTGGGTCACACGGGGTCATTGAGTACTTATATAGGACTAGGTTGGGTCGCACGGGGTCATTGAGTACTTATATAGGACTAGGTTGGGTCACACGGGGTCATTGAGTACTTATATAGGACTAGGTTGGGTCACACAGGGTCATTGAGTACTTATATAGGACTAGGTTGGGTCACACGGGGTCATTGAGTACTTATATAGGACTAGGCTGGGTCACACGGGGTCATTGAGTACTTATATAGGACTAGGTTGGGTCACACGGGGTCATTGAGTACTTATATAGGACTAGGTTGGGTCACACGGGGTCATTGAGTACTTATATAGGACTAGGTTGGGTCGCACGGGGTCATTGAGTACTTATATAGGACTAGGTTGGGTCACACAGGGTCATTGAGTACTTATATAGGACTAGGTTGGGTCACACGGGGTCATTGAGTACTTATATAGGACTAGGATGGGTCACACGTGGTCATTGAGTACTTATATAGGACTAGGTTGGGTCACACGGGGTCATTGAGTACTTATATAGGACTAGGTTGGGTCACACAGGGTCATTGAGTACTTATATAGGACTAGGCTGGGTCACACGTTGTCATTGAGTACTTATATAGTACTAGGTTGGGTCACACGGGGTCATTGAGTACTTATATAGGACTAGGTTGGGTCACACGGGGTCATTGATACTTATATAGGACTAGGTTGGGTCACACGGGGTCATTGAGTACTTATATAGGACTAGGTTGGGTCACACCGGGTCATTGAGTACTTATATAGGACTAGGCTGGGTCACACGGGGTCATTGAGTACTTATATAGGACTAGGTTGGGTCACACGGTGTCATTGAGTACTTATATAGGACTAGGTTGGGTCACACGGGGTCATTGAGTACTTATATAGGACTAGGTTGGGTCACACGGGGTCATTGAGTACTTATATAGGACTAGGTTGGGTCACACGGGGTCATTGAGTACTTATATAGGACTAGGCTGGGTCACACGGGGTCATTGAGTACTTATATAGGACTAGGTTGGGTCACACGGGGTCATTGAGTACTTATATAGGACTAGGCTGGGTCACACGGGGTCATTGAGTACTTATATAGGACTAGGTTGGGTCACACGGGGTCATTGAGTACTTATATAGGACTAGGCTGGGTCACACGGGGTTATTGAGTACTTATATAGGACTAGGTTGGGTCGCACGGGGTCATTGAGTACTTATATAGGACTAGGCTGGGTCACACGGGGTCATTGAGTACTTATATAGGACTAGGTTGGGTCACACGGGGTCATTGAGTACTTATATAGGACTAGGCTGGGTCACACGGGGTCATTGAGTACTTATATAGGACTAGGTTGGGTCACACGGGGTCATTGAGTACTTATATAGGACTAGGTTGGGTCACACGGGGTCATTGAGTACTTATATAGGACTAGGTTGGGTCACACGGGGTCATTGAGTACTTATATAGGACTAGGTTGGGTCACACGGGGTCATTGAGTACTTATATAGGACTAGGCTGGGTCACACGGGGTCATTGAGTACTTATATAGGACTAGGTTGGGTCACACGGGGTCATTGAGTACTTATATAGGACTAGGCTGGGTCACACGGGGTCATTGAGTACTTATATAGGACTAGGTTGGGTCACACGGGGTCATTGAGTACTTATATAGGACTAGGCTGGGTCACACGGGGTTATTGAGTACTTATATAGGACTAGGTTGGGTCGCACGGGGTCATTGAGTACTTATATAGGACTAGGCTGGGTCACACGGGGTCATTGAGTACTTATATAGGACTAGGTTGGGTCACACGGGGTCATTGAGTACTTATATAGGACTAGGCTGGGTCACACGGGGTCATTGAGTACTTATATAGGACTAGGTTGGGTCGCACGGGGTCATTGAGTACTTATATAGGACTAGGTTGGGTCACACGGGGTCATTGAGTACTTATATAGGACTAGGTTGGGTCACACGGGGTCATTGAGTACTTATATAGGACTAGGTTGGGTCACACGGGGTCATTGAGTACTTATATAGGACTAGGTTGGGTCACACGTGGTCATTGAGTACTTATATAGGACTAGGTTGGGTCACACGGGGTCATTGAGTACTTATATAGGACTAGGTTGGGTCACACAGGGTCATTGAGTACTTATATAGGACTAGGGTGGGTCACATGGGGTCATTGAGTACTTATATAGGACTAGGCTGGGTCACACAGGGTCATTGAGTACTTATATAGGACTAGGTTGGGTCACACGGGGTCATTGAGTACTTATATAGGACTAGGTTGGGTCACACGGGGTCATTGAGTACTTATATAGGACTAGGCTGGGTCACACGGGGTCATTGAGTACTTATATAGGACATGGGGTTCACATGGGGTCATTGAGTACTTATATAGGACTAGGGTGGGTCACCTGGGGTCATTAAGTACTTATATAGGACATGGGGGGGTCACATGGGATCATTGAGTACTTATATAGGACTAGGGTGGGTCACACGGGGTCATTGAGTACTTATATAGGACTAGGCTGGGTCACACGGGGTCATTGAGTACTTATATAGGACTAGGTTGGGTCACACGGGGTCATTGAGTACTTATATAGGACTAGGTTGGGTCACACGGGGTCATTGAGTACTTATATAGGACTAGGTTGGGTCACACGTGGTCATTGAGTACTTATATAGGACTAGGGTGGGTCACATGGGGTCATTGAGTACTTATATAGGACTAGGCTGGGTCACACGGGGTCATTGAGTACTTATATAGAACTAGGGTGGGTCACACGGGGTCATTGAGTACTTATATAGGACATGGGGGGTTCACATGGGGTCATTGAGTACTTATATAGGACATGGGGTTCACATGGGGTCATTGAGTACTTATATAGGACTAGGGTGGGTCACCTGGGGTCATTAAGTACTTATATAGGACATGGGGGGGTCACATGGGATCATTGAGTACTTATATAGGACTAGGGTGGGTCACATGGGGTCATTGAGTACTTATATAGGACTAGGGGGGTCACATGGGGTCATTGAGTACTTATATAGGACTAGGGGGGTCACAAGGGGTCATTGAGTACTTATATAGGACTAGGGGGGTCACATGGGGTCATTGAGTACTTATATAGGACATGGGGGGTCACATGGGGTCATTGAGTACTTATATAGGTCTAGGGGGGTCACATGGGGTCATTGAGTACTTATATAGGACATGGGGGGTCACATAGGGTCATTGAGTACTTATATATGACATGGGGGGTCACATGGGGTCATTGAGTACTTATATAGGACATGGGGGGGTCACATGGGGTCATTGAGTACTTATATAATAATAGGGTGGGTCACATGGGGTCATTTAGTACTTATATAGGACTAAGGGGGTCACATGGGGTCATTGAGTACTTATATAGGACTAGGGGGGTCACATGGGGTCATTGAGTACTTATATAGTACATGGGGGGGTCACATGGGGTCATTGAGTACTTATATAGGACTAGGGGGGTCACATGGGGTCATTGAGTACTTATATAGGACTAGGGGGGTCACATGGCGTCATTGACTACTTATATAGGACATGGGGGGGTCACATGGGGTCATTGAGTACTTATATAGGACTAGGGGGGTCACATGGGGTCATTGAGTACTTATATAGGACATGGGGGGTCACATGGGGTCATTGAGTACTTATATAGGACTAGGGGTGTCACATGGGGTCATTGAGTACTTATATAGGACTAGGGGGGTCACATGGGGTCATTGAGTACTTATATAGGACTAGGGGGGTCACATAGGGTCATTGAGTACTTATATAGCACATGGGGGGGTCACATGGGGTCATTGAGTACTTATATAGGACTAGGGGGGTCACATGGGGTCATTGAGTACTTATATAGGACATGGGGGGGTCACATGGGGTCATTGAGTACTTATATAGGACATGGGGGGGTTACATGGGGTCATTGAGTACTTATATAGGGCTAGGGGGGTCACATGAGGTCATTGAGTACTTATATAGGGCTAGGGGGGTCACATGGGGTCATTGAGTACTTATATAGGACATGGGGGGTCACATGGGGTCATTGAGTACTTATATAGGACTATGGTGGTTCACATGGGGTCATTAAGTACTTATATAGGACTAGGGGGGTCACATGGGGTCATTGAGTACTTATATAGGACTAGGGGGGTCACATAGGGTCATTGAGTACTTATATAGCACATGGGGGGGTCACATGGGGTCATTGAGTACTTATATAGGACTAGGGGGGTCACATGGGGTCATTGAGTACTTATATAGGACATGGGGGGGTCACATGGGGTCATTGAGTACTTATATAGGACATGGGGGGGTTACATGGGGTCATTGAGTACTTATATAGGGCTAGGGGGGTCACATGGGGTCATTGAGTACTTATATAGGGCTAGGGGGGTCACATGGGGTCATTGAGTACTTATATAGGACATGGGGGGGTCACATGGGGTCATTGAGTACTTATATAGGACATGGGGGGTCACATGGGGTCATTGAGTACTTATATAGGACTATGGTGGTTCACATGGGGTCATTAAGTACTTATATAGGACTAGGGGGGTCACATGGGGTCATTGAGTACTTATATAGGACTAGGGGGGTCACATGGGGTCATTGAGTACTTATATAGGACATCGGGGGGTCACATGGCGTCATTGACTACTTATATAGGACATGGGGGGGTCACATGGGGTCATTGAGTACTTATATAGGACTAGGGGGGTCACATGGGGTCATTGAGTACTTATATAGGACATGGGGGGTCACATGGGGTCATTGAGTACTTATATAGGACTAGGGTGGGTCACATGGGGTCATTAAGTACTTATATAGGACTAGGGGGGTCACATGGGGTCATTGAGTACTTATATAGGACTAGGGGGGTCACAAGGGGTCATTGAGTACTTATATAGGACTAGGGGGGTCACATGGGGTCATTGAGTACTTATATAGGACATGGGGGGTCACATGGGGTCATTGAGTACTTATATAGGACTAGGGGGGTCACAAGGGGTCATTGAGTACTTATATAGGACTAGGGGGGTCACATGGGGTCATTGAGTACTTATATAGGACATGGGGGGTCACATAGGGTCATTGAGTACTTATATAGGACATGGGGGGTCACATGGGGTCATTGAGTACTTATATAGGTCTAGGGGGGTCACATGGGGTCATTGAGTACTTATATAGGACATGGGGGGTCACATAGGGTCATTGAGTACTTATATAGGACATGGGGGGTCACATGGGGTCATTGAGTACTTATATAGGACATGGGGGGGTCATATGGGGTCATTGAGTACTTATATAATAATAGGGTGGGTCACATGGGGTCATTGAGTACTTATATAGGACTAAGGGGGTCACATGGGGTCATTGAGTACTTATATAGGACTAGGGGGGTCACATGGGGTCATTGAGTACTTATATAGTACATGGGGGGGTCACATGGGGTCATTGAGTACTTATATAGGACTAGGGGGGTCACATGGGGTCATTGAGTACTTATATAGGACTAGGGGGGTCACATGGCGTCATTGACTACTTATATAGGACATGGGGGGGTCACATGGGGTCATTGAGTACTTATATAGGACTAGGGGGGTCACATGGGGTCATTGAGTACTTATATAGGACATGGGGGGTCAAATGGGGTCATTGAGTACTTATATAGGACTAGGGTGGGTCACATGTGGTCATTAAGTACTTATATTGGACTAGGGGGGTCACATGGGGTCATTGAGTACTTATATAGGACTAGGGGGGTCACATGGGGTCATTGAGTACTTATATAGGACTTGGGGGGTCACATGGGGTCATTGAGTACTTATATAGGACATGGGGGGGTCACATGGGGTCATTGAGTACTTATATAGGACATGGGGGGGTCACATGGGGTCATTGAGTACTTATATAGGACTAGGGGGGTCACATGGGGTCATTGAGTACTTATATAGGACTAGGGGGGTCACATGGGGTCATTGAGTACTTATATAGGACTAGGGGGGTCACATGGGGTCATTGAGTACTTATATAGGACATGGGGGGGTCACATGGGGTCATTGAGTACTTATATAGGACTAGGGTGGGTCACATGGGGTCATTGAGTACTTATATAGGACTAGGGGGGTCACATGGGGTCATTGAGTACTTATATAGGACTAGGGTGGTCACATGGGGTCATTGAGTACTTATATGGGACATGGGGGGGTCACATGGGGTCATTGAGTACTTATATAGGACTAGGGTGGGTCACAAGGGGTCATTGAGTACTTATATAGGACTAGGGGGGTCACATGGGGTCATTGAGTACTTATATAGGACTAGGGGGGTCACATGGGGTCATTGAGTACTTATATAGGACATGGGGGGTCACATGGGGTCATTGAGTACTTATATAGGACTAGGGTGGTTCACATGGGGTCATTAAGTACTTATATAGGACTAGGGGGGTCACATGGGGTCATTGAGTACTTATATAGGACTAGGGGGGTCACATGGGGTCATTGAGTACTTATATAGGACATGGGGGGGTCACATGGCGTCATTGACTACTTATATAGGACATGGGGGGGTCACATGGGGTCATTGAGTACTTATATAGGACTAGGGGGGTCACATGGGGTCATTGAGTACTTATATAGGACATGGGGGGTCACATGGGGTCATTGAGTACTTATATAGGACTAGGGTGGGTCACATGGGGTCATTAAGTACTTATATAGGACTAGGGGGGTCACATGGGGTCATTGACAACTTATATAGGACATGGGGGGGTCACATGGGGTCATTGAGTACTTATATAGGACTAGGGGTGTCACATGGGGTCATTGAGTACTTATATAGGACATGGGGGGGTCACATGGGGTCATTGAGTACTTATATAGGACTAGGGGTGTCACATGGGGTCATTGAGTACTTATATAGGACTAGGGTGGGTCACATGGGGTCATTAAGTACTTATATAGGACTAGGGGGGTCACATGGGGTCATTGAGTACTTATATAGGACATGGGGGGGGGGGTCACATGGGGTCATTGAGTACTTATATAGGACATGGGGGGGTTACATGGGGTCATTGAGTACTTATATAGGACTAGGGGGGTCACATGGGGTCATTGAGTACTTATATAGGACATGGGGGGGTCACATGGCGTCATTGACTACTTATATAGGACATGGGGGGGTCACATGGGGTCATTGAGTACTTATATAGGACTAGGGGGGTCACATGGGGTCATTGAGTACTTATATAGGACATGGGGGGTCACATGGGGTCATTGAGTACTTATATAGGACTAGGGTGGGTCACATGGTGTGTTTAAGTACTTATATAGGACTAGGGTGGGTCACCTGGGGTCATTAAGTACTTATATAGGACATGGGGGGGTCACATGGGATCATTGAGTACTTATATAGGACTAGGGTGGGTCACACGGGGTCATTGAGTACTTATATAGGACTAGGCTGGGTCACACGGGGTCATTGAGTACTTATATAGGACTAGGTTGGGTCACACGGGGTCATTGAGTACTTATATAGGACTAGGTTGGGTCACACGGGGTCATTGAGTACTTATATAGGACTAGGTTGGGTCACACGTGGTCATTGAGTACTTATATAGGACTAGGGTGGGTCACATGGGGTCATTGAGTACTTATATAGGACTAGGCTGGGTCACACGGGGTCATTGAGTACTTATATAGAACTAGGGTGGGTCACACGGGGTCATTGAGTACTTATATAGGACATGGGGGGTTCACATGGGGTCATTGAGTACTTATATAGGACATGGGGTTCACATGGGGTCATTGAGTACTTATATAGGACTAGGGTGGGTCACCTGGGGTCATTAAGTACTTATATAGGACATGGGGGGGGTCACATGGGATCATTGAGTACTTATATAGGACTAGGGTGGGTCACATGGGGTCATTGAGTACTTATATAGGACTAGGGGGGTCACATGGGGTCATTGAGTACTTATATAGGACTAGGGGGGGTCACAAGGGGTCATTGAGTACTTATATAGGACTAGGGGGGTCACATGGGGTCATTGAGTACTTATATAGGACATGGGGGGTCACATGGGGTCATTGAGTACTTATATAGGTCTAGGGGGGTCACATGGGGTCATTGAGTACTTATATAGGACATGGGGGGTCACATAGGGTCATTGAGTACTTATATATGACATGGGGGGTCACATGGGGTCATTGAGTACTTATATAGGACATGGGGGGGTCACATGGGGTCATTGAGTACTTATATAATAATAGGGTGGGTCACATGGGGTCATTTAGTACTTATATAGGACTAAGGGGGTCACATGGGGTCATTGAGTACTTATATAGGACTAGGGGGGTCACATGGGGTCATTGAGTACTTATATAGTACATGGGGGGGTCACATGGGGTCATTGAGTACTTATATAGGACTAGGGGGGTCACATGGGGTCATTGAGTACTTATATAGGACTAGGGGGGTCACATGGCGTCATTGACTACTTATATAGGACATGGGGGGGGTCACATGGGGTCATTGAGTACTTATATAGGACTAGGGGGGTCACATGGGGTCATTGAGTACTTATATAGGACATGGGGGGGTCACATGGGGTCATTGAGTACTTATATAGGACTAGGGGGTGTCACATGGGGTCATTGAGTACTTATATAGGACTAGGGGGGTCACATGGGGTCATTGAGTACTTATATAGGACTAGGGGGGTCACATAGGGTCATTGAGTACTTATATAGCACATGGGGGGGTCACATGGGGTCATTGAGTACTTATATAGGACTAGGGGGGTCACATGGGGTCATTGAGTACTTATATAGGACATGGGGGGGTCACATGGGGTCATTGAGTACTTATATAGGACATGGGGGGGTTACATGGGGTCATTGAGTACTTATATAGGGCTAGGGGGGTCACATGAGGTCATTGAGTACTTATATAGGGCTAGGGGGGTCACATGGGGTCATTGAGTACTTATATAGGACATGGGGGGTCACATGGGGTCATTGAGTACTTATATAGGACTATGGTGGTTCACATGGGGTCATTAAGTACTTATATAGGACTAGGGGGGTCACATGGGGTCATTGAGTACTTATATAGGACTAGGGGGGTCACATGGGGTCATTGAGTACTTATATAGGACATGGGGGGTCACATGGGGTCATTGAGTACTTATATAGGACTATGGTGGTTCACATGGGGTCATTAAGTACTTATATAGGACTAGGGGGGTCACATGGGGTCATTGAGTACTTATATAGGACTAGGGGGGTCACATAGGGTCATTGAGTACTTATATAGCACATGGGGGGGTCACATGGGGTCATTGAGTACTTATATAGGACTAGGGGGGGTCACATGGGGTCATTGAGTACTTATATAGGACATGGGGGGGTCACATGGGGTCATTGAGTACTTATATAGGACATGGGGGGGTTACATGGGGTCATTGAGTACTTATATAGGGCTAGGGGGGTCACATGGGGTCATTGAGTACTTATATAGGGCTAGGGGGGTCACATGGGGTCATTGAGTACTTATATAGGACATGGGGGGGTCACATGGGGTCATTGAGTACTTATATAGGACATGGGGGGTCACATGGGGTCATTGAGTACTTATATAGGACTATGGTGGTTCACATGGGGTCATTAAGTACTTATATAGGACTAGGGGGGTCACATGGGGTCATTGAATACTTATATAGGACTAGGGGGGTCACATGGGGTCATTGAGTACTTATATAGGACATCGGGGGGTCACATGGCGTCATTGACTACTTATATAGGACATGGGGGGGTCACATGGGGTTATTGAGTACTTATATAGGACTAGGGGGGGTCACATGGGGTCATTGAGTACTTATATAGGACATGGGGGGTCACATGGGGTCATTGAGTACTTATATAGGACTAGGGTGGGTCACATGGGGTCATTAAGTACTTATATAGGACTAGGGGGGTCACATGGGGTCATTGAGTACTTATATAGGACTAGGGGGGGTCACAAGGGGTCATTGAGTACTTATATAGGACTAGGGGGGTCACATGGGGTCATTGAGTACTTATATAGGACATGGGGGGTCACATGGGGTCATTGAGTACTTATATAGGACTAGGGGGGTCACAAGGGGTCATTGAGTACTTATATAGGACTAGGGGGGTCACATGGGGTCATTGAGTACTTATATAGGACATGGGGGGTCACATAGGGTCATTGAGTACTTATATAGGACATGGGGGGGTCACATGGGGTCATTGAGTACTTATATAGGTCTAGGGGGGTCACATGGGGTCATTGAGTACTTATATAGGACATGGGGGGTCACATAGGGTCATTGAGTACTTATATAGGACATGGGGGGTCACATGGGGTCATTGAGTACTTATATAGGACATGGGGGGGTCATATGGGGTCATTGAGTACTTATATAATAATAGGGTGGGTCACATGGGGTCATTGAGTACTTATATAGGACTAAGGGGGGTCACATGGGGTCATTGAGTACTTATATAGGACTAGGGGGGTCACATGGGGGTCATTGAGTACTTATATAGTACATGGGGGGGTCACATGGGGTCATTGAGTACTTATATAGGACTAGGGGGGTCACATGGGGTCATTGAGTACTTATATAGGACTAGGGGGGTCACATGGCGTCATTGACTACTTATATAGGACATGGGGGGGTCACATGGGGTCATTGAGTACTTATATAGGACTAGGGGGGTCACATGGGGTCATTGAGTACTTATATAGGACATGGGGGGTCAAATGGGGTCATTGAGTACTTATATAGGACTAGGGTGGGTCACATGTGGTCATTAAGTACTTATATTGGACTAGGGGGGTCACATGGGGTCATTGAGTACTTATATAGGACTAGGGGGGTCACATGGCGTCATTGAGTACTTATATAGGACTTGGGGGGTCACATGGGGTCATTGAGTACTTATATAGGACATGGGGGGGTCACATGGGGTCATTGAGTACTTATATAGGACATGGGGGGGTCACATGGGGTCATTGAGTACTTATATAGGACTAGGGGGGTCACATGGGGTCATTGAGTACTTATATAGGACTAGGGGGGTCACATGGGGTCATTGAGTACTTATATAGGACTAGGGGGGTCACATGGGGTCATTGAGTACTTATATAGGACATGGGGGGGTCACATGGGGTCATTGAGTACTTATATAGGACTAGGGTGGGTCACATGGGGTCATTGAGTACTTATATAGGACTAGGGGGGTCACATGGGGTCATTGAGTACTTATATAGGACTAGGGTGGTCACATGGGGTCATTGAGTACTTATATGGGACATGGGGGGGTCACATGGGGTCATTGAGTACTTATATAGGACTAGGGTGGGTCACAAGGGGTCATTGAGTACTTATATAGGACTAGGGGGGTCACATGGGGTCATTGAGTACTTATATAGGACTAGGGGGGTCACATGGGGTCATTGAGTACTTATATAGGACATGGGGGGTCACATGGGGTCATTGAGTACTTATATAGGACTAGGGTGGTTCACATGGGGTCATTAAGTACTTATATAGGACTAGGGGGGTCACATGGGGTCATTGAGTACTTATATAGGACTAGGGGGGTCACATGGGGTCATTGAGTACTTATATAGGACATGGGGGGGTCACATGGCGTCATTGACTACTTATATAGGACATAGGACTAGGGGGGTCACATGGGGTCATTGAGTACTTATATAGGAATAGGGGGGTCACATGGGGTCATTGAGTACTTATATAGGACTAGGGGGGTCACATGGGGTCATTGAGTACTTATATAGGACATGGGGGGGTCACATGGGGTCATTGAGTACTTATATAGGACTAGGGGGGTCACATGGGGTCATTGAGTACTTATATAGGACATGGGGGGGTCACATGGGGTCATTGAGTACTTATATAGGACATGGGGGGGTCACATGGGGTCATTGAGTACTTATATAGGACTAGGGTGGTTCACATGGGGTCATTAAGTACTTATATAGGACTAGGGGGGTCACATGGGGTCATTGAGTACTTATATAGGACTAGGGGGGTCACATGGGGTCATTGAGTACTTATATAGGACTTGGGGGGTCACATGGGGTCATTGAGTACTTATATAGGACATGGGGGGGGGGGGGGTCACATGGGGTCATTGAGTACTTATATAGGACTAGGGGGGTCACATGGGGTCATTGAGTACTTATATAGGACTAGGGGGGTCACATGGGGTCATTGAGTACTTATATAGGACTAGGGGGGTCACATGGGGTCATTGAGTACTTATATAGGACATGGGGGGGTCACATGGGGTCATTGAGTACTTATATAGGACTAGGGGGGTCACATGGGGTCATTGAGTACTTATATAGGACATGGGGGGGTCACATGGGGTCATTGAGTACTTATATAGGACATGGGGGGGTCACATGGGGACATTGAGTACTTATATAGGACTAGGGTGGGTCACATGGGGTCATTGAGTACTTATATAGGACTAGGGTGGTTCACATGGGGTCATTAAGTACTTATATAGGACTAGGGGGGTCACATGGGGTCATTGAGTACTTATATAGGACTAGGGTGGGTCACATGGGGTCATTAAGTACTTATATAGGACTAGGAGGGTCACATGGGGTCATTGAGTGTTTATATAGGACTAGGGGGGTCACATGGGGTCATTGAGTACTTATATAGGACTAGGGGGGTCACATGGGGTCATTGAGTACTTATATAGGACATGGGGGGGTCACATGGGGTCATTGAGTACTTATATAGGACTAGGGGGGTCACATGGGGTCATTGAGTACTTATATAGGACTAGGGGGGTCACATGGGGTCATTGAGTACTTATATAGGACATGGGGGGTCACATGGGGTCATTGAGTACTTATATAGGACTAGGGTGGGTCACATGGGGTCATTAAGTACTTATATAGGACTAGGGGGGTCACATGGGGTCATTGAGTACTTATATAGGACATGGGGGGGTCACATGGGGTCATTGAGTACTTATATAGGACTAGGGGGGTCACATGGGGTCATTGAGTACTTATATAGGACATGGGGGGGTCACATGGGGTCATTGAGTACTTATATAGGACTAGGGTGGTTCACATGGGGTCATTAAGTACTTATATAGGACTAGGGGGGTCACATGGGGTCATTGAGTACTTATATAGGACTAGGGGGGTCACATGGGGTCATTGAGTACTTATATAGGACTAGGGGGGTCACATGGGGTCATTGAGTACTTATATAGGACTTGGGGGGTCACATGGGGTCATTGAGTACTTATATAGGACATGGGGGGGGGGGGGGTCACATGGGGTCATTGAGTACTTATATAGGACTAGGGGGGTCACATGGGGTCATTGAGTACTTATATAGGACTAGGGGGGTCACATGGGGTCATTGAGTACTTATATAGGACTAGGGGGGTCACATGGGGTCATTGAGTACTTATATAGGACATGGGGGGGTCACATGGGGTCATTGAGTACTTATATAGGACTAGGGGGGTCACATGGGGTCATTGAGTACTTATATAGGACATGGGGGGGTCACATGGGGTCATTGAGTACTTATATAGGACATGGGGGGGTCACATGGGGTCATTGAGTACTTATATAGGACTAGGGTGGGTCACATGGGGTCATTGAGTACTTATATAGGACTAGGGTGGTTCACATGGGGTCATTAAGTACTTATATAGGACTAGGGGGGTCACATGGGGTCATTGAGTACTTATATAGGACTAGGGTGGGTCACATGGGGTCATTAAGTACTTATATAGGACTAGGAGGGTCACATGGGGTCATTGAGTACTTATATAGGACTAGGGGGGTCACATGGGGTCATTGAGTACTTATATAGGACTAGGGGGGTCACATGGGGTCATTGAGTACTTATATAGGACATGGGGGGGTCACATGGGGTCATTGAGTACTTATATAGGACTAGGGGGGTCACATGGGGTCATTGAGTACTTATATAGGACATGGGGGGGTCACATGGGGTCATTGAGTACTTATATAGGACATGGGGGGGTCACATGGGGTCATTGAGTACTTATATAGGACTAGGGTGGGTCACATGGGGTCATTGAGTACTTATATAGGACTAGGGTGGTTCACATGGGGTCATTAAGTACTTATATAGGACTAGGGGGGTCACATGGGGTCATTGAGTACTTATATAGGACTAGGGTGGGTCACATGGGGTCATTAAGTACTTATATAGGACTAGGAGGGTCACATGGGGTCATTGAGTACTTATATAGGACTAGGGGGGTCACATGGGGTCATTGAGTACTTATATAGGACTAGGGGGGTCACATGGGGTCATTGAGTACTTATATAGGAATAGGGGGGTCACATGGGGTCATTGAGTACTTATATAGGACTAGGGGGGTCACATGGGGTCATTGAGTACTTATATAGGACATGGGGGGGTCACATGGGGTCATTGAGTACTTATATAGGACTAGGGGGGTCACATGGGGTCATTGAGTACTTATATAGGACTAGGGGGGTTACATGGGGTCATTGAGTACTTATATAGGACATGGGGGGGTCACATGGGGTCATTGAGTACTTATATAGGACTAGGGTGGGTCACATGGGGTCATTGAGTACTTATATAGGACTAGGGGGGTCACATGGGGTCATTGAGTACTAATATAGGACTAGGGTTGTCACATGGGGTCATTGAGTACTTATATAGGACATGGGGGGTTCACATGGGGTCATTGAGTACTTATATAGGACATGGGGGGGTCACATGGGGTCATTGAGTACTTATATAGGACTAGGGGGGTCACATGGGGTCATTGAGTACTTATATAGGACATGGGGGGGTCACATGGGGTCATTGAGTACTTATATAGGACATGGGGGGTCACATGGGGTCATTGAGTACTTATATAGGACTATGGTGGTTCACATGGGGTCATTAAGTACTTATATAGGACTAGGGGGGTCACATGGGGTCATTGAGTACTTATATAGGACTAGGGGGGTCACATGGGGTCATTGAGTACTTATATAGGACATCGGGGGGTCACATGGCGTCATTGACTACTTATATAGGACATGGGGGGGTCACATGGGGTCATTGAGTACTTATATAGGACTAGGGGGGTCACATGGGGTCATTGAGTACTTATATAGGACATGGGGGGTCACATGGGGTCATTGAGTACTTATATAGGACTAGGGTGGGTCACATGGGGTCATTAAGTACTTACATAGGACTAGGGGGGTCACATGGGGTCATTGAGTACTTATATAGGACATGGGGGGGTCACATGGGGTCATTGAGTACTTATATAGGACTAGGGGGGTCACATGGGGTCATTGAGTACTTATATAGGACATGGGGGGGTCACATGGGGTCATTGAGTACTTATATAGGACTAGGGTGGTTCACATGGGGTCATTAAGTACTTATATAGGACTAGGGGGGTCACATGGGGTCATTGAGTACTTATATAGGACTAGGGGGGTCACATGGGGTCATTGAGTACTTATATAGGACTAGGGTGGTCACATGGGGTCATTGAGTACTTATATAGGACTTGGGGGGTCACATGGGGTCATTGAGTACTTATATAGGACATGGGGGGGGGGGTCACATGGGGTCATTGAGTACTTATATAGGACTAGGGGGGTCACATGGGGTCATTGAGTACTTATATAGGACTAGGGGGGTCACATGGGGTCATTGAGTACTTATATAGGACTAGGGGGGTCACATGGGGTCATTGAGTACTTATATAGGACATGGGGGGGTCACATGGGGTCATTGAGTACTTATATAGGACTAGGGGGGTCACATGGGGTCATTGAGTACTTATATAGGACATGGGGGGGTCACATGGGGTCATTGAGTACTTATATAGGACATGGGGGGGTCACATGGGGTCATTGAGTACTTATATAGGACTAGGGTGGGTCACATGGGGTCATTGAGTACTTATATAGGACTAGGGTGGTTCACATGGGGTCATTAAGTACTTATATAGGACTAGGGGGGTCACATGGGGTCATTGAGTACTTATATAGGACTAGGGTGGGTCACATGGGGTCATTAAGTACTTATATAGGACTAGGAGGGTCACATGGGGTCATTGAGTACTTATATAGGACTAGGGGGGTCACATGGGGTCATTGAGTACTTATATAGGACTAGGGGGGTCACATGGGGTCATTGAGTACTTATATAGGACATGGGGGGGTCACATGGGGTCATTGAGTACTTATATAGGACTAGGGGGGTCACATGGGGTCATTGAGTACTTATATAGGACATGGGGGGGTCACATGGGGTCATTGAGTACTTATATAGGACATGGGGGGGTCACATGGGGTCATTGAGTACTTATATAGGACTAGGGTGGGTCACATGGGGTCATTGAGTACTTATATAGGACTAGGGTGGTTCACATGGGGTCATTAAGTACTTATATAGGACTAGGGGGGTCACATGGGGTCATTGAGTACTTATATAGGACTAGGGTGGGTCACATGGGGTCATTAAGTACTTATATAGGACTAGGAGGGTCACATGGGGTCATTGAGTACTTATATAGGACTAGGGGGGTCACATGGGGTCATTGAGTACTTATATAGGACTAGGGGGGTCACATGGGGTCATTGAGTACTTATATAGGAATAGGGGGGTCACATGGGGTCATTGAGTACTTATATAGGACTAGGGGGGTCACATGGGGTCATTGAGTACTTATATAGGACATGTGGGGGTCACATGGGGTCATTGAGTACTTATATAGGACTAGGGGGGTCACATGGGGTCATTGAGTACTTATATAGGACTAGGGGGGTTACATGGGGTCATTGAGTACTTATATAGGACATGGGGGGGTCACATGGGGTCATTGAGTACTTATATAGGACTAGGGTGGGTCACATGGGGTCATTGAGTACTTATATAGGACTAGGGGGGTCACATGGGGTCATTGAGTACTAATATAGGACTAGGGTTGTCACATGGGGTCATTGAGTACTTATATAGGACATGGGGGGTTCACATGGGGTCATTGAGTACTTATATAGGACTAGGGTGGGTCACATGGGGTCATTGAGTACTTATATAGGACTAGGGGGGTCACATGGGTTCATTGAGTACTTATATAGGACTAGGGTGGGTCACATGGGGTCATTGAGTACTTATATAGGACTAGGGTGTCACATGGGGTCATTGAGTACTTATATAGGACAAGGGGGGTCACATGGGGTCATTGAGTACTTATATAGGACATGGGGGGGTCACATGGCGTCATTGACAACTTATATAGGACATGGGGGGGTCACATGGGGTCATTGAGTACTTATATAGGACTAGGGGGGTCACATGGGGTCATTGAGTACTTATATAGGACATGGGGGGTCACATGGGGTCATTGAGTACTTATATAGGACTAGGGTGGGTCACATGGGGTCATTAAGTACTCATATAGGACTAGGGGGGTCACATGGGGTCATTGAGTACTTATATAGGACATGGGGGGGTCACATGGGGTCATTGAGTACTTATATAGGACATGGGGGGGTTACATGGGGTCATTGAGTACTTATATAGGGCTAGGGGTGTCACATGGGGTCATTGAGTACTTATATAGGACTAGGGGGGTCACATGGGGTCATTGAGTACTTATATAGGACTAGGGGGGTTACATGGGGTCATTGAGTACTTATATAGTACATGGGGGGGTCACATGGGGTCATTGAGTACTTATATAGGACTAGGGGGGTCACATGGTGTCATTGAGTACTTATATAGGACTAGGGGGGTCACATGGGGTCATTGAGTACTTATATAGGACTAGGGGTGTTACATGGGGTCATTGAGTACTTATATAGGGCTAGGGGGGTCACATGGGGTCATTGAGTACTTATATAGGACTAGGGGGGTCACATGGGGTCATTGAGTACTTATATAGGACTAGGGGGGTTACATGGGGTCATTGAGTACTTATATAGTACATGGGGGGGTCACATGGGGTCATTGAGTACTTATATAGGACTAGGGGGGTCACATGGGGTCATTGAGTACTTATATTAGACTAGGGGGGTCACATGGGGACATTGAGTACTTATATAGGACATGGGGGGGTCACATGTGGTCATTGAGTACTTATATAGGACTAGGGTGGTTCACATGGGGTCATTAAGTACTTATATAGGACTAGGGGGGTCACATGGGGTAATTGAGTACTTATATAGGACTAGGGGGGTCACATGGGGTCATTGAGTACTTATATAGGACATGGGGCAGTCACATGGCGTCATTGACTACTTATATAGGACATGGGGGGGTCACATGGGGTCATTGAGTACTTATATAGGACTAGGGGGGTCACATGGGGTCATTGAGTACTTATATAGGACATGGGGGGGTCACATGGGGTCATTGAGTACTTATATAGGACATGGGGGGGTCACATGGGGTCATTGAGTACTTATATAGGACTAGGGTGGGTCACATGGTGTCATTGAGTACTTATATAGGACTAGGGGGGTCACATGGGGTCATTGAGTACTTATATAGGACTAGGGGGGCCACTTGGGGTCATTGAGTACTTATATAGGACATGGGGGGTCACATGGGGTCATTGAGTACTCATATAGGACTAGGGGGGTCACATGGGGTCATTGAGTACTTATATAGGACTAGGGGGGTCACATGGGGTCATTGAGTACTTATATAGGACTAGGGGGGTCACATGGGGTCATTGAGTACTTATATAGTACATGGGGGGGTCACATGGGGTCATTGAGTACTTATATAGGACTAGGGGGGTCACATGGGGTCATTGAGTACTTATATAGGACTAGGGGGGTCACATGGGGCCATTGAGTACTTATATAAGACTAGGGGGGTCACATGGGGTCATTGAGTACTTATATAGGACATGGGGGGGTCACATGGGGTCATTGAGTACTTATATAGGACTAGGGTGGTTCACATGGGGTCATTGAGTACTTATATAGGACTAGGGGGGTCACATAGGGTCATTGAGTACTTATATAGGACTGGGGGGGTCACATGGGGTCATTGAGTACTTATATAGGACATGGGGCGGTCACATGGCGTCATTGACTACTTATATAGGACATGGGGGGGTCACATGGGGTCATTGAGTACTTATATAGGACATGGGGGGGTCACATGGGGTCATTGAGTACTTATATAGGAATAGGGTGGGTCACATGGGGTCATTGAGTACTTATATAGGACTAGGGGGGTCACATGGGGTCATTGAGTACTTATATAGTACATGGGGGGGTCACATGGGGTCATTGAGTACTTATATAGGACTAGGGGGGTCACATGGGGTCATTGAGTACTTATATAGGACTAGGGGGGTCACATGGGGTCATTGAGTACTTATATAGGACTAGGGGGGTCACATGGGGTCATTGAGTACTTATATAGGACATGGGGCGGTCACATGGCGTCATTGACTACTTATATAGGACATGGGGGGGTCACATGGGGTCATTGAGTACTTATATAGGACTAGGGGGGTCACATGGGGTCATTGAGTACTTATATAGGACATGGGGGGTCACATGGGGTCATTGAGTACTTATATAGGACTAGGGTGGGTCACATGTGGTCATTAAGTACTTATATTGGACTAGGGGGGTCACAAGGGGTCATTGAGTACTTATATAGGACTAGGGGGGTCACATGGGGTCATTGAGTACTTATATAGGACTAGGGGGGTCACATGGGGTCATTGAGTACTTATATAGGACTTTGGGGGTCACATGGGGTCATTGAGTACTTATATAGGACATGGGGGGGTCACATGGGGTCATTGAGTACTTATATAGGACTAGGGGGGTCACATGGGGTCATTGAGTACTTATATAGGGCATGGGGGGTCACATGGGGTCATTGAGTACTTATATAGGACTAGGGTGGGTCACATGTGGTCATTAAGTACTTATATTGGACTAGGGGGGTCACAAGGGGTCATTGAGTACTTATATAGGACTAGGGGGGTCACATGGGGTCATTGAGTACTTATATAGGACATGGGGGGGTTACATGGGGTCATTGAGTACTTATATAGGGCTAGGGGTGTCACATGGGGTCATTGAGTACTTATATAGGACTAGGGGGGTCACATGGGGTCATTGAGTACTTATATAGGACTAGGGGGGTTACATGGGGTCATTGAGTACTTATATAGTCATGGGGGGGTCACATGGGGTCATTGAGTACTTATATAGGACTAGGGGGGTCACATGGTGTCATTGAGTACTTATATAGGACTAGGGGGGTCACATGGGGTCATTGAGTACTTATATAGGACTAGGGGGGTTACATGGGGTCATTGAGTACTTATATAGGGCTAGGGGGGTCACATGGGGTCATTGAGTACTTATATAGGACTAGGGGGGTCACATGGGGTCATTGAGTACTTATATAGGACTAGGGGGGTTACATGGGGTCATTGAGTACTTATATAGTACATGGGGGGGTCACATGGGGTCATTGAGTACTTATATAGGACTAGGGGGGTCACATGGGGTCATTGAGTACTTATATTAGACTAGGGGGGTCACATGGGGTCATTGAGTACTTATATAGGACATGGGGGGGTCACATGTGGTCATTGAGTACTTATATAGGACTAGGGTGGTTCACATGGGGTCATTAAGTACTTATATAGGACTAGGGGGGTCACATGGGGTCATTGAGTACTTATATAGGACTAGGGGGGTCACATGGGGTCATTGAGTACTTATATAGGACATGGGGGAGTCACATGGCGTCATTGACTACTTATATAGGACATGGGGGGGTCACATGGGGTCATTAAGTACTTATATAGGACTAGGGGGGTCACATGGGGTCATTGAGTACTTATATAGGACATGGGGGGGTCACATGGGGTCATTGAGTACTTATATAGGACATGGGGGGGTCACATGGGGTCATTGAGTACTTATATAGGACTAGGGTGGGTCACATGGTGTCATTGAGTACTTATATAGGACTAGGGGGGTCACATGGGGTCATTGAGTACTTATATAGGACTAGGGGGGCCACTTGGGGTCATTGAGTACTTATATAGGACATGGGGGGTCACATGGGGTCATTGAGTACTCATATAGGACTAGGGGGGTCACATGGGGTCATTGAGTACTTATATAGGACTAGGGGGGTCACATGGGGTCATTGAGTACTTATATAGGACTAGGGGGGTCACATGGGGTCATTGAGTACTTATATAGTACATGGGGGGGTCACATGGGGTCATTGAGTACTTATATAGGACTAGGGGGGTCACATGGGGTCATTGAGTACTTATATAGGACTAGGGGGGTCACATGGGGCCATTGAGTACTTATATAAGACTAGGGGGGTCACATGGGGTCATTGAGTACTTATATAGGACATGGGGGGGTCACATGGGGTCATTGAGTACTTATATAGGACTAGGGTGGTTCACATGGGGTCATTGAGTACTTATATAGGACTAGGTGGGTCACATAGGGTCATTGAGTACTTATATAGGACTGGGGGGGTCACATGGGGTCATTGAGTACTTATATAGGACATGGGGCGGTCACATGGCGTCATTGACTACTTATATAGGACATGGGGGGGTCACATGGGGTCATTGAGTACTTATATAGGACATGGGGGGGTCACATGGGGTCATTGAGTACTTATATAGGAATAGGGTGGGTCACATGGGGTCATTGAGTACTTATATAGGACTAGGGGGGTCACATGGGGTCATTGAGTACTTATATAGGACTAGGGGGGTCACATGGGGTCATTGAGTACTTATATAGTACATGGGGGGGTCACATGGGGTCATTGAGTACTTATATAGGACTAGGGGGGTCACATGGGGTCATTGAGTACTTATATAGGACTAGGGGGGTCACATGGGGTCATTGAGTACTTATATAGGACTAGGGGGGTCACATGGGGTCATTGAGTACTTATATAGGACTAGGGGGGTCACATGGGGTCATTGAGTACTTATATAGGACATGGGGCGGTCACATGGCGTCATTGACTACTTATATAGGACATGGGGGGGTCACATGGGGTCATTGAGTACTTATATAGGACTAGGGGGGTCACATGGGGTCATTGAGTACTTATATAGGACATGGGGGGTCACATGGGGTCATTGAGTACTTATATAGGACTAGGGTGGGTCACATGTGGTCATTAAGTACTTATATTGGACTAGGGGGGTCACAAGGGGTCATTGAGTACTTATATAGGACTAGGGGGGTCACATGGGGTCATTGAGTACTTATATAGGACTAGGGGGGTCACATGGGGTCATTGAGTACTTATATAGGACTTGGGGGGTCACATGGGGTCATTGAGTACTTATATAGGACATGGGGGGGTCACATGGGGTCATTGAGTACTTATATAGGACTAGGGGGGTCACATGGGGTCATTGAGTACTTATATAGGGCATGGGGGGTCACATGGGGTCATTGAGTACTTATATAGGACTAGGGTGGGTCACATGTGGTCATTAAGTACTTATATTGGACTAGGGGGGTCACATGGGGTCAGTGAGTACTTATATAGGACTAGGGGGGTCACATGGGGTCATTGAGTACTTATATAGGACTAGGGGGGTCACATGGGGTCATTGAGTACTTATATAGGACATGGGGGGGTCACATGGCGTCATTGACTACTTATATAGGACATGGGGGGGTCACATGGGGTCATTGAGTACTTATATAGGACATGGTAGGTCACATGGGGTCATTGAGTACTTATATAGGACATGGGGGGGTCACATGGGGTCATTGAGTACTTATATAGGAATAGGGTGGGTCACATGGGGTCATTGAGTACTTATATAGGACTAGGGGGGTCACATGGGGTCATTGAGTACTTATATAGGACTAGGGGGGTCACATGGGTTCATTGAGTACTTATATAGGACATGGGGCGGTCACATGGCGTCATTGACTACTTATATAGGACATGGGGGGTCACATGGGGTCATTGAGTACTTATATAGGACTAGGGGGGTCACATGGGGTCATTGAGTACTTATATAGGACATGGGGGGTCACATGGGGTCATTGAGTACTTATATAGGACTAGGGTGGGTCACATGTGGTCATTAAGTACTTATATTGGACTAGGGGGGTCACATGGGGTCATTGAGTACTTATATAGGACTAGGGGGGTCACATGGGGTCATTGAGTACTTATATAGGACTAGGGGGGTCACATGGGGTCATTGAGTACTTATATAGGACATGGGGGGGTCACATGGGGTCATTGAGTACTTATATAGGACTAGGGGGGTCACATGGGGTCATTGAGTACTTATATAGGACATGGGGGGTCACATGGGGTCATTGAGTACTTATATAGGTCTAGGGGGGTCACATGGGGTCATTGAGTACTTATATAGGACATGGGGGGTCACATAGGGTCATTGAGTACTTATATAGGACATGGGGGGTCACATGGGGTCATTGAGTACTTATATAGGACATGGGGGGGTCACATGGGGTCATTGAGTACTTATATAGGAATAGGGTGGGTCACATGGGGTCATTGAGTACTTATATAGGACTAGGGGGGTCACATGGGGTCATTGAGTACTTATATAGGGCATGGGAGGTCACATGGGGTCATTGAGTACTTATATAGGACTAGGGTGGGTCACATGTGGTCATTAAGTACTTATATTGGACTAGGGGGGTCACATGGGGTCAGTGAGTACTTATATAGGACTAGGGGGGTCACATGGGGTCATTGAGTACTTATATAGGACATGGGGGGTCACATGGGGTCATTGAGTACTTATATAGGTCTAGGGGGGTCACATGGGGTCATTGAGTACTTATATAGGACATGGGGGGTCACATAGGGTCATTGAGTACTTATATAGGACATGGGGGGTCACATGGGGTCATTGAGTACTTATATAGGACATGGGGGGGTCACATGGGGTCATTGAGTACTTATATAGGAATAGGGTGGGTCACATGGGGTCATTGAGTACTTATATAGGACTAGGGGGGTCACATGGGGTCATTGAGTACTTATATAGGACTAGGGGGGTCACATGGGGTCATTGAGTACTTATATAGGACATGGGGGGGTCACATGGCGTCATTGACTACTTATATAGGACATGGGGGGGTCACATGGGGTCATTGAGTACTTATATAGGACATGGTAGGTCACATGGGGTCATTGAGTACTTATATAGGACATGGGGGGGTCACATGGGGTCATTGAGTACTTATATAGGAATAGGGTGGGTCACATGGGGTCATTGAGTACTTATATAGGACTAGGGGGGTCACATGGGGTCATTGAGTACTTATATAGGACTAGGGGGGTCACATGGGTTCATTGAGTACTTATATAGGACATGGGGCGGTCACATGGCGTCATTGACTACTTATATAGGACATGGGGGGTCACATGGGGTCATTGAGTACTTATATAGGACTAGGGGGGTCACATGGGGTCATTGAGTACTTATATAGGACATGGGGGGTCACATGGGGTCATTGAGTACTTATATAGGACTAGGGTGGGTCACATGTGGTCATTAAGTACTTATATTGGACTAGGGGGGTCACATGGGGTCATTGAGTACTTATATAGGACTAGGGGGGTCACATGGGGTCATTGAGTACTTATATAGGACTAGGGGGGTCACATGGGGTCATTGAGTACTAATATAGGACTTGGGGGGTCACATGGGGTCATTGAGTACTTATATAGGACATGGGGGGGTCACATGGGGTCATTGAGTACTTATATAGGACTAGGGGGGTCACATGGGGTCATTGAGTACTTATATAGGGCATGGGGGGTCACATGGGGTCATTGAGTACTTATATAGGACTAGGGTGGGTCACATGTGGTCATTAAGTACTTATATAGGACTAGGGGGGTCACATGGGGTCATTGAGTACTTATATAGGACATGGGGGGTCACATGGGGTCATTGAGTACTTATATAGGTCTAGGGGGGTCACATGGGGTCATTGAGTACTTATATAGGACATGGGGGGTCACATAGGGTCATTGAGTACTTATATAGGACATGGGGGGTCACATGGGGTCATTGAGTACTTATATAGGACATGGGGGGGTCACATGGGGTCATTGAGTACTTATATAGGAATAGGGTGGGTCACATGGGGTCATTGAGTACTTATATAGGACTAGGGGGGTCACATGGGGTCATTGAGTACTTATATAGGACTAGGGGGGTCACATGGGGTCATTGAGTACTTATATAGTACATGGGGGGGTCACATGGGGTCATTGAGTACTTATATAGGACTAGGGGGGTCACATGGGGTCATTGAGTACTTATATAGGACTAGGGGGGTCACATGGCGTCATTGACTACTTATATAGGACATGGGGGGGTCACATGGGGTCATTGAGTACTTATATAGGAATAGGGTGGGTCACATGGGGTCATTGAGTACTTATATAGGACTAGGGGGGTCACATGGGGTCATTGAGTACTTATATAGGACTAGGGGGGTCACATGGGGTCATTGAGTACTTATATAGTACATGGGGGGGTCACATGGGGTCATTGAGTACTTATATAGGACTAGGGGGGTCACATGGGGTCATTGAGTACTTATATAGGACTAGGGGGGTCACATGGCGTCATTGACTACTTATATAGGACATGGGGGGGTCACATGGGGTCATTGAGTACTTATATAGGACTAGGGGGGTCACATGGGGTCATTGAGTACTTATATAGGACATGGGGGGTCACATGGGGTCATTGAGTACTTATATAGGACTAGGGTGGGTCACATGGGGTCATTAAGTACTTATATAGGACTAGGGGGGTCACATGGGGTCATTGAGTACTTATATAGGACATGGGGGGGTCACATGGGGTCATTGAGTACTTATATAGGACTAGGGGGGTCACATGGGGTCATTGAGTACTTATATAGGACTAGGGTGGTTCACATGGGGTCATTAAGTACTTATATAGGACTAGGGGGGTCACATGGGGTCATTGAGTACTTATATAGGACTAGGGGGGTCACATGGGGTCATTGAGTACTTATATAGGACTAGGGGGGTCACATGGGGTCATTGAGTACTTATATAGGACTTGGGGGGTCACATGGGGTCATTGAGTACTTATATAGGACATGGGGGGGGGTCACATGGGGTCATTGAGTACTTATATAGGACTAGGGGGGTCACATGGGGTCATTGAGTACTTATATAGGACTAGGGGGGTCACATGGGGTCATTGAGTACTTATATAGGACTAGGGGGGTCACATGGGGTCATTGAGTACTTATATAGGACATGGGGGGGTCACATGGGGTCATTGAGTACTTATATAGGACTAGGGGGGTCACATGGGGTCATTGAGTACTTATATAGGACATGGGGGGGTCACATGGGGTCATTGAGTACTTATATAGGACATGGGGGGGTCACATGGGGTCATTGAGTACTTATATAGGACTAGGGTGGGTCACATGGGGTCATTGAGTACTTATATAGGACTAGGGTGGTTCACATGGGGTCATTAAGTACTTATATAGGACTAGGGGGGTCACATGGGGTCATTGAGTACTTATATAGGACTAGGGTGGGTCACATGGGGTCATTAAGTACTTATATAGGACTAGGAGGGTCACATGGGGTCATTGAGTACTTATATAGGACTAGGGGGGTCACATGGGGTCATTGAGTACTTATATAGGACTAGGGGGGTCACATGGGGTCATTGAGTACTTATATAGGAATAGGGGGGTCACATGGGGTCATTGAGTACTTATATAGGACTAGGGGGGTCACATGGGGTCATTGAGTACTTATATAGGACATGGGGGGGTCACATGGGGTCATTGAGTACTTATATAGGACTAGGGGGGTCACATGGGGTCATTGAGTACTTATATAGGACTAGGGGGGTTACATGGGGTCATTGAGTACTTATATAGGACATGGGGGGGTCACATGGGGTCATTGAGTACTTATATAGGACTAGGGTGGGTCACATGGGGTCATTGAGTACTTTTATAGGAATAGGGGGGTCACATGGGGTCATTGAGTACTAATATAGGACTAGGGTGGTCACATGGGGTCATTGAGTACTTATATAGGACATGGGGGGTTCACATGGGGTCATTGAGTACTTATATAGGACTAGGGTGGGTCACATGGGGTCATTGAGTACTTATATAGGACTAGGGGGGTCACATGGGTTCATTGAGTACTTATATAGGACTAGGGTGGGTCACATGGGGTCATTGAGTACTTATATAGGACTAGGGGGTCACATGGGGTCATTGAGTACTTATATAGGACAAGGGGGGTCACATGGGGTCATTGAGTACTTATATAGGACATGGGGGGGTCACATGGCGTCATTGACAACTTATATAGGACATGGGGGGGTCACATGGGGTCATTGAGTACTTATATAGGACTAGGGGGGTCACATGGGGTCATTGAGTACTTATATAGGACATGGGGGGTCACATGGGGTCATTGAGTACTTATATAGGACTAGGGTGGGTCACATGGGGTCATTAAGTACTTATATAGGACTAGGGGGGTCACATGGGGTCATTGAGTACTTATATAGGACATGGGGGGGTCACATGGGGTCATTGAGTACTTATATAGGACATGGGGGGGTTACATGGGGTCATTGAGTACTTATATAGGGCTAGGGGTGTCACATGGGGTCATTGAGTACTTATATAGGACTAGGGGGGTCACATGGGGTCATTGAGTACTTATATAGGACTAGGGGGGTTACATGGGGTCATTGAGTACTTATATAGGACTAGGGGGGTCACATGGTGTCATTGAGTACTTATATAGGACTAGGGGGGTCACATGGGGTCATTGAGTACTTATATAGGACTAGGGGGGTTACATGGGGTCATTGAGTACTTATATAGGGCTAGGGGGGTCACATGGGGTCATTGAGTACTTATATAGGACTAGGGGGGTCACATGGGGTCATTGAGTACTTATATAGGACTAGGGGGGTTACATGGGGTCATTGAGTACTTATATAGTACATGGGGGGGTCACATGGGGTCATTGAGTACTTATATAGGACTAGGGGGGTCACATGGGGTCATTGAGTACTTATATTAGACTAGGGGGGTCACATGGGGTCATTGAGTACTTATATAGGACATGGGGGGGTCACATGGGGTCATTGAGTACTTATATAGGACTAGGGTGGTTCACATGGGGTCATTAAGTACTTATATAGGACTAGGGGGGTCACATGGGGTCATTGAGTACTTATATAGGACTAGGGGGGTCACATGGGGTCATTGAGTACTTATATAGGACATGGGGGAGTCACATGGCGTCATTGACTACTTATATAGGACATGGGGGGGTCACATGGGGTCATTGAGTACTTATATAGGACTAGGGGGGTCACATGGGGTCATTGAGTACTTATATAGGACATGGGGGGGTCACATGGGGTCATTGAGTACTTATATAGGACATGGGGGGGTCACATGGGGTCATTGAGTACTTATATAGGACTAGGGTGGGTCACATGGTGTCATTGAGTACTTATATAGGACTAGGGGGGTCAC
This sequence comes from Prorops nasuta, assembly GCF_024137725.1. Classification (NCBI taxonomy): domain Eukaryota; kingdom Metazoa; phylum Arthropoda; class Insecta; order Hymenoptera; family Bethylidae; genus Prorops; species Prorops nasuta. The sequence goes on from NW_027116954.1 coordinate 38,504, forward strand.
ATGGGGTCATTGAGTACTTATATAGGACTAGGGGGGCCACTTGGGGTCATTGAGTACTTATATAGGACATGGGGGGTCACATGGGGTCATTGAGTACTCATATAGGACTAGGGGGGTCACATGGGGTCATTGAGTACTTATATAGGACTAGGGGGGTCACATGGGGTCATTGAGTACTTATATAGGACTAGGGGGGTCACATGGGGTCATTGAGTACTTATATAGTACATGGGGGGGTCACATGGGGTCATTGAGTACTTATATAGGACTAGGGGGGTCACATGGGGTCATTGAGTACTTATATAGGACTAGGGGGGTCACATGGGGCCATTGAGTACTTATATAAGACTAGGGGGGTCACATGGGGTCATTGAGTACTTATATAGGACATGGGGGGGTCACATGGGGTCATTGAGTACTTATATAGGACTAGGGTGGTTCACATGGGGTCATTGAGTACTTATATAGGACTAGGGGGGGCACATAGGGTCATTGAGTACTTATATAGGACTGGGGGGGTCACATGGGGTCATTGAGTACTTATATAGGACATGGGGCGGTCACATGGCGTCATTGACTACTTATATAGGACATGGGGGGGTCACATGGGGTCATTGAGTACTTATATAGGACATGGGGGGGTCACATGGGGTCATTGAGTACTTATATAGGAATAGGGTGGGTCACATGGGGTCATTGAGTACTTATATAGGACTAGGGGGGTCACATGGGGTCATTGAGTACTTATATAGGACTAGGGGGGTCACATGGGGTCATTGAGTACTTATATAGTACATGGGGGGGTCACATGGGGTCATTGAGTACTTATATAGGACTAGGGGGGTCACATGGGGTCATTGAGTACTTATATAGGACTAGGGGGGTCACATGGGGTCATTGAGTACTTATATAGGACTAGGGGGGTCACATGGGGTCATTGAGTACTTATATAGGACTAGGGGGGTCACATGGGGTCATTGAGTACTTATATAGGACATGGGGCGGTCACATGGCGTCATTGACTACTTATATAGGACATGGGGGGGTCACATGGGGTCATTGAGTACTTATATAGGACTAGGGGGGTCACATGGGGTCATTGAGTACTTATATAGGACATGGGGGGTCACATGGGGTCATTGAGTACTTATATAGGACTAGGGTGGGTCACATGTGGTCATTAAGTACTTATATTGGACTAGGGGGGTCACAAGGGGTCATTGAGTACTTATATAGGACTAGGGGGGTCACATGGGGTCATTGAGTACTTATATAGGACTAGGGGGGTCACATGGGGTCATTGAGTACTTATATAGGACTTGGGGGGTCACATGGGGTCATTGAGTACTTATATAGGACATGGGGGGGTCACATGGGGTCATTGAGTACTTATATAGGACTAGGGGGGTCACATGGGGTCATTGAGTACTTATATAGGGCATGGGGGGTCACATGGGGTCATTGAGTACTTATATAGGACTAGGGTGGGTCACATGTGGTCATTAAGTACTTATATTGGACTAGGGGGGTCACATGGGGTCAGTGAGTACTTATATAGGACTAGGGGGGTCACATGGGGTCATTGAGTACTTATATAGGACATGGGGGGTCACATGGGGTCATTGAGTACTTATATAGGTCTAGGGGGGTCACATGGGGTCATTGAGTACTTATATAGGACATGGGGGGTCACATAGGGTCATTGAGTACTTATATAGGACATGGGGGGTCACATGGGGTCATTGAGTACTTATATAGGACATGGGGGGGTCACATGGGGTCATTGAGTACTTATATAGGAATAGGGTGGGTCACATGGGGTCATTGAGTACTTATATAGGACTAGGGGGGTCACATGGGGTCATTGAGTACTTATATAGGGCATGGGGGGTCACATGGGGTCATTGAGTACTTATATAGGACTAGGGTGGGTCACATGTGGTCATTAAGTACTTATATTGGACTAGGGGGGTCACATGGGGTCAGTGAGTACTTATATAGGACTAGGGGGGTCACATGGGGTCATTGAGTACTTATATAGGACATGGGGGGTCACATGGGGTCATTGAGTACTTATATAGGTCTAGGGGGGTCACATGGGGTCATTGAGTACTTATATAGGACATGGGGGGTCACATAGGGTCATTGAGTACTTATATAGGACATGGGGGGTCACATGGGGTCATTGAGTACTTATATAGGACATGGGGGGGTCACATGGGGTCATTGAGTACTTATATAGGAATAGGGTGGGTCACATGGGGTCATTGAGTACTTATATAGGACTAGGGGGGTCACATGGGGTCATTGAGTACTTATATAGGACTAGGGGGGTCACATGGGGTCATTGAGTACTTATATAGGACATGGGGAGGTCACATGGCGTCATTGACTACTTATATAGGACATGGGGGGGTCACATGGGGTCATTGAGTACTTATATAGGACATGGTAGGTCACATGGGGTCATTGAGTACTTATATAGGACATGGGGGGGTCACATGGGGTCATTGAGTACTTATATAGGAATAGGGTAGGTCACATGGGGTCATTGAGTACTTATATAGGACTAGGGGGGTCACATGGGGTCAGTGAGTACTTATATAGGACTAGGGGGGTCACATGGGGTCATTGAGTACTTATATAGTACATGGGGGGGTCACATGGGGTCATTGAGTACTTATATAGGACTAGGGGGGTCACATGGGGTCATTGAGTACTTATATAGGACTAGGGGGGTCACATGGGGTCATTGAGTACTTATATAGGACTAGGGGGGTCACATGGGGTCATTGAGTACTTATATAGGACTAGGGGGGTCACATGGGTTCATTGAGTACTTATATAGGACATGGGGCGGTCACATGGCGTCATTGACTACTTATATAGGACATGGGGGGGTCACATGGGGTCATTGAGTACTTATATAGGACTAGGGGGGTCACATGGGGTCATTGAGTACTTATATAGGACATGGGGGGGTCACATGGGGTCATTGAGTACTTATATAGGACTAGGGTGGTTCACATGGGGTCATTGAGTACTTATATAGGACTAGGGGGGGCACATAGGGTCATTGAGTACTTATATAGGACTGGGGGGGTCACATGGGGTCATTGAGTACTTATATAGGACATGGGGCGGTCACATGGCGTCATTGACTACTTATATAGGACATGGGGGGGTCACATGGGGTCATTGAGTACTTATATAGGACATGGGGGGGTCACATGGGGTCATTGAGTACTTATATAGGAATAGGGTGGGTCACATGGGGTCATTGAGTACTTATATAGGACTAGGGGGGTCACATGGGGTCATTGAGTACTTATATAGGACTAGGGGGGTCACATGGGGTCATTGAGTACTTATATAGTACATGGGGGGGTCACATGGGGTCATTGAGTACTTATATAGGACTAGGGGGGTCACATGGGGTCATTGAGTACTTATATAGGACTAGGGGGGTCACATGGGGTCATTGAGTACTTATATAGGACTAGGGGGGTCACATGGGGTCATTGAGTACTTATATAGGACTAGGGGGGTCACATGGGGTCATTGAGTACTTATATAGGACATGGGGCGGTCACATGGCGTCATTGACTACTTATATAGGACATGGGGGGGTCACATGGGGTCATTGAGTACTTATATAGGACTAGGGGGGTCACATGGGGTCATTGAGTACTTATATAGGACATGGGGGGTCACATGGGGTCATTGAGTACTTATATAGGACTAGGGTGGGTCACATGTGGTCATTAAGTACTTATATTGGACTAGGGGGGTCACAAGGGGTCATTGAGTACTTATATAGGACTAGGGGGGTCACATGGGGTCATTGAGTACTTATATAGGACTAGGGGGGTCACATGGGGTCATTGAGTACTTATATAGGACTTGGGGGGTCACATGGGGTCATTGAGTACTTATATAGGACATGGGGGGGTCACATGGGGTCATTGAGTACTTATATAGGACTAGGGGGGTCACATGGGGTCATTGAGTACTTATATAGGGCATGGGGGGTCACATGGGGTCATTGAGTACTTATATAGGACTAGGGTGGGTCACATGTGGTCATTAAGTACTTATATTGGACTAGGGGGGTCACATGGGGTCAGTGAGTACTTATATAGGACTAGGGGGGTCACATGGGGTCATTGAGTACTTATATAGGACATGGGGGGTCACATGGGGTCATTGAGTACTTATATAGGTCTAGGGGGGTCACATGGGGTCATTGAGTACTTATATAGGACATGGGGGGTCACATAGGGTCATTGAGTACTTATATAGGACATGGGGGGTCACATGGGGTCATTGAGTACTTATATAGGACATGGGGGGGTCACATGGGGTCATTGAGTACTTATATAGGAATAGGGTGGGTCACATGGGGTCATTGAGTACTTATATAGGACTAGGGGGGTCACATGGGGTCATTGAGTACTTATATAGGGCATGGGGGGTCACATGGGGTCATTGAGTACTTATATAGGACTAGGGTGGGTCACATGTGGTCATTAAGTACTTATATTGGACTAGGGGGGTCACATGGGGTCAGTGAGTACTTATATAGGACTAGGGGGGTCACATGGGGTCATTGAGTACTTATATAGGACATGGGGGGTCACATGGGGTCATTGAGTACTTATATAGGTCTAGGGGGGTCACATGGGGTCATTGAGTACTTATATAGGACATGGGGGGTCACATAGGGTCATTGAGTACTTATATAGGACATGGGGGGTCACATGGGGTCATTGAGTACTTATATAGGACATGGGGGGGTCACATGGGGTCATTGAGTACTTATATAGGAATAGGGTGGGTCACATGGGGTCATTGAGTACTTATATAGGACTAGGGGGGTCACATGGGGTCATTGAGTACTTATATAGGACTAGGGGGGTCACATGGGGTCATTGAGTACTTATATAGGACATGGGGAGGTCACATGGCGTCATTGACTACTTATATAGGACATGGGGGGGTCACATGGGGTCATTGAGTACTTATATAGGACATGGTAGGTCACATGGGGTCATTGAGTACTTATATAGGACATGGGGGGGTCACATGGGGTCATTGAGTACTTATATAGGAATAGGGTAGGTCACATGGGGTCATTGAGTACTTATATAGGACTAGGGGGGTCACATGGGGTCAGTGAGTACTTATATAGGACTAGGGGGGTCACATGGGGTCATTGAGTACTTATATAGTACATGGGGGGGTCACATGGGGTCATTGAGTACTTATATAGGACTAGGGGGGTCACATGGGGTCATTGAGTACTTATATAGGACTAGGGGGGTCACATGGGGTCATTGAGTACTTATATAGGACTAGGGGGGTCACATGGGGTCATTGAGTACTTATATAGGACTAGGGGGGTCACATGGGTTCATTGAGTACTTATATAGGACATGGGGCGGTCACATGGCGTCATTGACTACTTATATAGGACATGGGGGGGTCACATGGGGTCATTGAGTACTTATATAGGACTAGGGGGGTCACATGGGGTCATTGAGTACTTATATAGGACATGGGGGGTCACATGGGGTCATTGAGTACTTATATAGGACTAGGGTGGGTCACATGTGGTCATTAAGTACTTATATTGGACTAGGGGGGTCACATGGGGTCATTGAGTACTTATATAGGACTAGGGGGGTCACATGGGGTCATTGAGTACTTATATAGGACTAGGGGGGTCACATGGGGTCATTGAGTACTAATATAGGACTTGGGGGGTCACATGGGGTCATTGAGTACTTACATAGGACATGGGGGGGTCACATGGGGTCATTGAGTACTTATATAGGACTAGGGGGGTCACATGGGGTCATTGAGTACTTATATAGGGCATGGGGGGTCACATGGGGTCATTGAGTACTTATATAGGACTAGGGTGGGTCACATGTGGTCATTAAGTACTTATATTGGACTAGGGGGGTCACATGGGGTCAGTGAGTACTTATATAGGACTAGGGGGGTCACATGGGGTCATTGAGTACTTATATAGGACATGGGGGGTCACATGGGGTCATTGAGTACTTATATAGGACATGGGGGGTCACATGGGGTCATTGAGTACTTATATAGGACATGGGGGGGTCACATGGGGTCATTGAGTACTTATATAGGAATAGGGTGGGTCACATGGGGTCATTGAGTACTTATATAGGACTAGGGGGGTCACATGGGGTCATTGAGTACTTATATAGGGCATGGGGGGTCACATGGGGTCATTGAGTACTTATATAGGACTAGGGTGGGTCACATGTGGTCATTAAGTACTTATATTGGACTAGGGGGGTCACATGGGGTCAGTGAGTACTTATATAGGACTAGGGGGGTCACATGGGGTCATTGAGTACTTATATAGGACACGGGGGGTCACATGGGGTCATTGAGTACTTATATAGGTCTAGGGGGGTCACATGGGGTCATTGAGTACTTATATAGGACATGGGGGGTCACATAGGGTCATTGAGTACTTATATAGGACATGGGGGGTCACATGGGGTCATTGAGTACTTATATAGGACATGGGGGGGTCACATGGGGTCATTGAGTACTTATATAGGAATAGGGTGGGTCACATGGGGTCATTGAGTACTTATATAGGACTAGGGGGGTCACATGGGGTCATTGAGTACTTATATAGGACTAGGGGGGTCACATGGGGTCATTGAGTACTTATATAGGACATGGGGAGGTCACATGGCGTCATTGACTACTTATATAGGACATGGGGGGGTCACATGGGGTCATTGAGTACTTATATAGGACATGGTAGGTCACATGGGGTCATTGAGTACTTATATAGGACATGGGGGGGTCACATGGGGTCATTGAGTACTTATATAGGAATAGGGTGGGTCACATGGGGTCATTGAGTACTTATATAGGACTAGGGGGGTCACATGGGGTCAGTGAGTACTTATATAGGACTAGGGGGGTCACATGGGGTCATTGAGTACTTATATAGTACATGGGGGGGTCACATGGGGTCATTGAGTACTTATATAGGACTAGGGGGGTCACATGGGGTCATTGAGTACTTATATAGGACTAGGGGGGTCACATGGGGTCATTGAGTACTTATATAGGACTAGGGGGGTCACATGGGGTCATTGAGTACTTATATAGGACTAGGGGGGTCACATGGGTTCATTGAGTACTTATATAGGACATGGGGCGGTCACATGGCGTCATTGACTACTTATATAGGACATGGGGGGGTCACATGGGGTCATTGAGTACTTATATAGGACTAGGGGGGTCACATGGGGTCATTGAGTACTTATATAGGACATGGGGGGTCACATGGGGTCATTGAGTACTTATATAGGACTAGGGTGGGTCACATGTGGTCATTAAGTACTTATATTGGACTAGGGGGGTCACATGGGGTCATTGAGTACTTATATAGGACTAGGGGGGTCACATGGGGTCATTGAGTACTTATATAGGACTAGGGGGGTCACATGGGGTCATTGAGTACTAATATAGGACTTGGGGGGTCACATGGGGTCATTGAGTACTTACATAGGACATGGGGGGGTCACACGGGGTCATTGAGTACTTATATAGGACTAGGGGGGTCACATGGGGTCATTGAGTACTTATATAGGGCATGGGGGGTCACATGGGGTCATTGAGTACTTATATAGGACTAGGGTGGGTCACATGTGGTCATTAAGTACTTATATTGGACTAGGGGGGTCACATGGGGTCAGTGAGTACTTATATAGGACTAGGGGGGTCACATGGGGTCATTGAGTACTTATATAGGACATGGGGGGTCACATGGGGTCATTGAGTACTTATATAGGTCTAGGGGGGTCACATGGGGTCATTGAGTACTTATATAGGACATGGGGGGTCACATAGGGTCATTGAGTACTTATATAGGACATGGGGGGTCACATGGGGTCATTGAGTACTTATATAGGACATGGGGGGGTCACATGGGGTCATTGAGTACTTATATAGGAATAGGGTGGGTCACATGGGGTCATTGAGTACTTATATAGGACTAGGGGGGTCACATGGGGTCATTGAGTACTTATATAGGACTAGGGGGGTCACATGGGGTCATTGAGTACTTATATAGTACATAGGGGGGTCACATGGGGTCATTGAGTACTTATATAGGACTAGGGGGGTCACATGGGGTCATTGAGTACTTATATAGGACTAGGGGGGTCACATGGCGTCATTGACTACTTATATAGGACATGGGGGGGTCACATGGGGTCATTGAGTACTTATATAGGACTAGGGGGTCACATGGGATCATTGAGTACTTATATAGGACATGGGGGGTCACATGGGGTCATTGAGTACTTATATAGGACTAGGGTGGGTCACATGTGGTCATTAAGTACTTATATTGGACTAGGGGGGTCACATGGGGACATTGAGTACTTATATAGGACTAGGGGGGTCACATGGGGTCATTGAGTACTTATATAGGACTTGGGGGGTCACATGGGGTCATTGAGTACTTATATAGGACATGGGGGGGTCACATGGGGTCATTGAGTACTTATATAGGACATGGGGGGGTCACATGGGGTCATTGAGTACTTATATAGGACATGGGGGGGTTACATGGGGTCATTGAGTACTTATATAGGACTAGGGGGGTCACATGGGGTCATTGAGTACTTATATAGGACTAGGGGGGTCACATGGGGTCATTGAGTACTTATATAGGACTAGGGGGGTCACATGGGGTCATTGAGTACTTATATAGGACTAGGGGGGTCACATGGGGTCATTGAGTAATTATATAGGACTAGGGGGGTCACATGGGTTCATTGAGTACTTATATAGGACATGGGGGTGTCACATGGGGTCATTGAGTACTTATATAGGACATGGGGGGGTCACATGGCGTCATTGACTACTTATATAAGACATGGGGGGGTCACATGGGGTCATTGAGTACTTATATAGGACATGGGGGGTCACATGGGGCCATTGAGTACTTATATTGGACATGGGGGGGTCACATGGGGTCATTGAGTACTTATATAGGACTAGGGGGGTCACATGGGGTCATTGAGTACTTATATAGGACTAGGGGGGTCACATGGGGTCATTGAGTACTTATATAGGACATGGGGGGGTCACATGGGGTCATTGAGTACTTATATAGGACTAGGGGGGTCACATGGGGTCATTGAGTACTTATATAGGACTAGGGGGGTTACATGGGGTCATTGAGTACTTATATAGGACATGGGGGGGTCACATGGGGTCATTGAGTACTTATATAGGACTAGGGTGGGTCACATGGGGTCATTGAGTACTTATATAGGACTAGGGGGGTCACATGGGGTCATTGAGTACTTATATAGGACTAGGGTGGTCACATGGGGTCATTGAGTACTTATATGGGACATGGGGGGGTCACATGGGGTCATTGAGTACTTATATAGGACTAGGGTGGGTCACATGGGGTCATTGAGTACTTATATAGGACTAGGGGGGTCACATGGGGTCATTGAGTACTTATATAGGACTAGGGGGGTCACATGGGGTCATTGAGTACTTATATAGGACATGGGGGGTCACATGGGGTCATTGAGTACTTATATAGGACTAGGGTGGTTCACATGGGGTCATTAAGTACTTATATAGGACTAGGGGGGTCACATGGGGTCATTGAGTACTTATATAGGACTAGGGGGGTCACATGGGGTCATTGAGTACTTATATAGGACATGGGGGGGTCACATGGCGTCATTGACTACTTATATAGGACATGGGGGGGTCACATGGGGTCATTGAGTACTTATATAGGACTAGGGGGGTCACATGGGGTCATTGAGTACTTATATAGGACATGGGGGGTCACATGGGGTCATTGAGTACTTATATAGGACTAGGGTGGGTCACATGGGGTCATTAAGTACTTATATAGGACTAGGGGGGTCACATGGGGTCATTGACAACTTATATAGGACATGGGGGGGTCACATGGGGTCATTGAGTACTTATATAGGACTAGGGGTGTCACATGGGGTCATTGAGTACTTATATAGGACATGGGGGGGTCACATGGGGTCATTGAGTACTTATATAGGACTAGGGGTGTCACATGGGGTCATTGAGTACTTATATAGGACTAGGGTGGGTCACATGGGGTCATTAAGTACTTATATAGGACTAGGGGGGTCACATGGGGTCATTGAGTACTTATATAGGACATGGGGGGGGGGGTAACATGGGGTCATTGAGTACTTATATAGGACATGGGGGGGTTACATGGGGTCATTGAGTACTTATATAGGGCTAGGGGGGTCACATGGGGTCATTGAGTACTTATATAGGACTAGGGGGGTCACATGGGGTCATTGAGTACTTATATAGGACTAGGGGGGTCACATGGGGTCATTGAGTACTTATATAGGACATGGGGGGTCACATGGGGTCATTGAGTACTTATATAGGACATGGGGGGTCACATGGGGTCATTGAGTACTTATATAGGACTAGGGGGGTCACATGGGGTCATTGAGTACTTATATAGGACATGGGGGGTCACATGGGGTCATTGAGTACTTATATAGGACTAGGGTGGGTCACATGGTGTGTTTAAGTACTTATATAGGACTAGGGGGGTCACATGGGGTCATTGAGTACTTATATAGGACATGGGGGGGTCACATGGGGTCATTGAGTACTTATATAGGACTAGGGGGGTCACATGGGGTCATTGAGTACTTATATAGGACATGGGGGGGTCACATGGGGTCATTGAGTACTTATATAGGACATGGGGGGTCACATGGGGTCATTGAGTACTTATATAGGACTATGGTGGTTCACATGGGGTCATTAAGTACTTATATAGGACTAGGGGGGTCACATGGGGTCATTGAGTACTTATATAGGACTAGGGGGGTCACATGGGGTCATTGAGTACTTATATAGGACATCGGGGGGTCACATGGCGTCATTGACTACTTATATAGGACATGGGGGGGTCACATGGGGTCATTGAGTACTTATATAGGACTAGGGGGGTCACATGGGGTCATTGAGTACTTATATAGGACATGGGGGGTCACATGGGGTCATTGAGTACTTATATAGGACTAGGGTGGGTCACATGGGGTCATTAAGTACTTATATAGGACTAGGGGGGTCACATGGGGTCATTGAGTACTTATATAGGACATGGGGGGGTCACATGGGGTCATTGAGTACTTATATAGGACTAGGGGGGTCACATGGGGTCATTGAGTACTTATATAGGACATGGGGGGTCACATGGGGTCATTGAGTACTTATATAGGACTAGGGTGGGTCACATGGGGTCATTAAGTACTTATATAGGACTAGGGGGGTCACATGGGGTCATTGAGTACTTATATAGGACTAGGGGGGTCACATGGGGTCATTGAGTACTTATATAGGACTAGGGGGGTCACTTGGGGTCATTGAGTACTTATATAGGACTTGGGGGGTCACATGGGGTCATTGAGTACTTATATAGGACATGGGGGGGGGTCACATGGGGTCATTGAGTACTTATATAGGACTAGGGGGGTCACATGGGGTCATTGAGTACTTATATAGGACTAGGGGGGTCACATGGGGTCATTGAGTACTTATATAGGACTAGGGGGGTCACATGGGGTCATTGAGTACTTATATAGGACACGGGGGGGTCACATGGGGTCATTGAGTACTTATATAGGACTAGGGGGGTCACATGGGGTCATTGAGTACTTATATAGGACATGGGGGGGTCACATGGGGTCATTGAGTACTTATATAGGACATGGGGGGGTCACATGGGGTCATTGAGTACTTATATAGGACTAGGGTGGGTCACATGGGGTCATTGAGTACTTATATAGGACTAGGGTGGTTCACATGGGGTCATTAAGTACTTATATAGGACTAGGGGGGTCACATGGGGTCATTGAGTACTTATATAGGACTAGGGTGGGTCACATGGGGTCATTAAGTACTTATATAGGACTAGGAGGGTCACATGGGGTCATTGAGTACTTATATAGGACTAGGGGGGTCACATGGGGTCATTGAGTACTTATATAGGACTAGGGGGGTCACATGGGATCATTGAGTACTTATATAGGACTTGGGGGGTCACATGGGGTCATTGAGTACTTATATAGGACATGGGGGGGTCACATGGGGTCATTGAGTACTTATATAGGACTAGGGGTGTCACATGGGGTCATTGAGTACTTATATAGGACTAGGGGGGTCACATGGGGTCATTGAGTACTTATATAGGACTAGGGGGGTCACATAGGGTCATTGAGTACTTATATAGGACATGGGGGGGTCACATGGGGTCATTGAGTACTTATATAGGACTAGGGGGGTCACATGGGGTCATTGAGTACTTATATAGGACATGGGGGGGTCACATGGGGTCATTGAGTACTTATATAGGACATGGGGGGGTTACATGGGGTCATTGAGTACTTATATAGGGCTAGGGGGGTCACATGGGGTCATTGAGTACTTATATAGGGCTAGGGGGGTCACATGGGGTCATTGAGTACTTATATAGGACATGGGGGGGTCACATGGGGTCATTGAGTACTTATATAGGACATGGGGGGTCACATGGGGTCATTGAGTACTTATATAGGACTATGGTGGTTCACATGGGGTCATTAAGTACTTATATAGGACTAGGGGGGTCACATGGGGTCATTGAGTACTTATATAGGACTAGGGGGGTCACATGGGGTCATTGAGTACTTATATAGGACATCGGGGGGTCACATGGCGTCATTGACTACTTATATAGGACATGGGGGGGTCACATGGGGTCATTGAGTACTTATATAGGACTAGGGGGGTCACATGGGGTCATTGAGTACTTATATAGGACATGGGGGGTCACATGGGGTCATTGAGTACTTATATAGGACTAGGGTGGGTCACATGGGGTCATTAAGTACTTATATAGGACTAGGGGGGTCACATGGGGTCATTGAGTACTTATATAGGACATGGGGGGGACACATGGGGTCATTGAGTACTTATATAGGACTAGGGGGGTCACATGGGGTCATTGAGTACTTATATAGGACATGGGGGGGTCACATGGGGTCATTGAGTACTTATATAGGACTAGGGTGGTTCACATGGGGTCATTAAGTACTTATATAGGACTAGGGGGGTCACATGGGGTCATTGAGTACTTATATAGGACTAGGGGGGTCACATGGGGTCATTGAGTACTTATATAGGACTAGGGGGGTCACATGGGGTCATTGAGTACTTATATAGGACTTGGGGGGTCACATGGGGTCATTGAGTACTTATATAGGACATGGGGGGGGGGTCACATGGGGTCATTGAGTACTTATATAGGACTAGGGGGGTCACATGGGGTCATTGAGTACTTATATAGGACTAGGGGGGTCACATGGGGTCATTGAGTACTTATATAGGACTAGGGGGGTCACATGGGGTCATTGAGTACTTATATAGGACATGGGGGGGTCACATGGGGTCATTGAGTACTTATATAGGACTAGGGGGGTCACATGGGGTCATTGAGTACTTATATAGGACATGGGGGGGTCACATGGGGTCATTGAGTACTTATATAGGACATGGGGGGGTCACATGGGGTCATTGAGTACTTATATAGGACTAGGGTGGGTCACATGGGGTCATTGAGTACTTATATAGGACTAGGGTGGTTCACATGGGGTCATTAAGTACTTATATAGGACTAGGGGGGTCACATGGGGTCATTGAGTACTTTTATAGGACTAGGGTGGGTCACATGGGGTCATTAAGTACTTATATAGGACTAGGAGGGTCACATGGGGTCATTGAGTACTTATATAGGACTAGGGGGGTCACATGGGGTCATTGAGTACTTATATAGGACTAGGGGGGTCACATGGGATCATTGAGTACTTATATAGGACTTGGGGGGTCACATGGGGTCATTGAGTACTTATATAGGACATGGGGGGGTCACATGGGTTCATTGAGTACTTATATAGGACTAGGGGTGTCACATGGGGTCATTGAGTACTTATATAGGACTAGGGGGGTCACATGGGGTCATTGAGTACTTATATAGGACTAGGGGGGTCACATAGGGTCATTGAGTACTTATATAGGACATGGGGGGGTCACATGGGGTCATTGAGTACTTATATAGGACTAGGGGGGTCACATGTGGTCATTGAGTACTTATATAGGACATGGGGGGGTCACATGGGGTCATTGAGTACTTATATAGGACATGGGGGGGTTACATGGGGTCATTGAGTACTTATATAGGGCTAGGGGGGTCACATGGGGTCATTGAGTACTTATATAGGGCTAGGGGGGTCACATGGGGTCATTGAGTACTTATATAGGACTAGGGGGGTTACATGGGGTCATTGAGTACTTATATAGTACATGGGGGGGTCACATGGGGTCATGGAGTACTTATATAGGACTAGGGGGGTCACATGGGGTCATTGAGTACTTATATAGGACTAGGGGGGTCACATGGGGTCATTGAGTACTTATATAGGACTAGGGGGGTTACATGGGGTCATTGAGTACATATATAGTACATGGGGGGGTCACAAGGGGTCATTGAGTACTTATATAGGACTAGGGGGGTCACATGGGGTCATTGAGTACTTATATAGGACTAGGGGGGTCACATGGGGTCATTGAGTACTTATATAGGACTAGGGGGGTCACATGGGGTCATTGAGTACTTATATAGGACATGGGGGGGTCACATGGGGTCATTGAGTACTTATATAGGACATGGGGGGGTCACATGGGGTCATTGAGTACTTATATAGGACATGGGGGGGTCACATGGGGTCATTGAGTACTTATATAGGACTAGGGGGGTCACATGGGGTCATTGAGTACTTATATAGGACTAGGGGGGTCACATGGGGTCATTGAGTACTTATATAGGACATGGGGGGGTCACATGGGGTCATTGAGTACTTATATAGGAATAGGGTGGGTCACATGGGGTCATTGAGTACTTATATAGGACTAGGGGGGTCACATGGGGTCATTGAGTACTTTATAGGACATGGGGGGGTCACATGGGGTCATTGAGTACTTATATAGGACATGGGGGGGTCACATGGGGTCATTGAGTACTTATATAGGACATGGGGGGGTCACATGGGGTCATTGAGTACTTATATAGGACTAGGGGGGTCACATGGGGTCATTGAGTACTTATATAGGACTAGGGGGGTCACATGGGGTCATTGAGTACTTATATAGTACATGGGGGGGTCACATGGGGTCATTGAGTACTTATATAGGACTAGGGGGGTCACATGGGGTCATTGAGTACTTATATAGGACTAGGGGGGTCACATGGGGCCATTGAGTACTTATATAGGACTAGGGGGGTCACATGGGGTCATTGAGTACTTATATAGGACTAGGGGGGTCACATGGGGTCATTGAGTACTTATATAGGACATGGGGGGGTCACATGGGGTCATTGAGTACTTATATAGGACATGGGGGGGTCACATGGGGTCATTGAGTACTTATATAGGACTAGGGTGGGTCACATGGGGTCATTGAGTACTTATATAGGACTAGGGTGGTTCACATGGGGTCATTAAGTACTTATATAGGACTAGGGGGGTCACATGGGGTCATTGAGTACTTATATAGGACTAGGGTGGGTCACATGGGGTCATTAAGTACTTATATAGGACTAGGAGGGTCACATGGGGTCATTGAGTACTTATATAGGACTAGGGGGGTCACATGGGGTCATTGAGTACTTATATAGGACTAGGGGGGTCACATGGGATCATTGAGTACTTATATAGGACTTGGGGGGTCACATGGGGTCATTGAGTACTTATATAGGACATGGGGGGGTCACATGGGGTCATTGAGTACTTATATAAGACTAGGGGTGTCACATGGGGTCATTGAGTACTTATATAGGACTAGGGGGGTCACATGGGGTCATTGAGTACTTATATAGGACTAGGGGGGTCACATAGGGTCATTGAGTACTTATATAGGACATGGGGGGGTCACATGGGGTCATTGAGTACTTATATAGGACTAGGGGGGTCACATGGGGTCATTGAGTACTTATATAGGACATGGGGGGGTCACATGGGGTCATTGAGTACTTATATAGGACATGGGGGGGTTACATGGGGTCATTGAGTACTTATATAGGGCTAGGGGGGTCACATGGGGTCATTGAGTACTTATATAGGACTAGGGGGGTCACATGGGGTCATTGAGTACTTATATAGGACTAGGGGGGTTACATGGGGTCATTGAGTACTTATATAGTACATGGGGGGGTCACATGGGGTCATTGAGTACTTATATAGGACTAGGGGGGTCACATGGGGTCATTGAGTACTTATATAGGACTAGGGGGGTCACATGGGGTCATTGAGTACTTATATAGGACTAGGGGGGTTACATGGGGTCATTGAGTACTTATATAGTACATGGGGGGGTCACAAGGGGTCATTGAGTACTTATATAGGACTAGGGGGGTCACATGGGGTCATTGAGTACTTATATAGGACTAGGGGGGTCACATGGGGTCATTGATTACTTATATAGGACTAGGGGGGTCAAATGGGGTCATTGAGTACTTATATAGGACATGGGGGGGTCACATGGGGTCATTGAGTACTTATATAGGACATGGGGGGGTCACATGGGGTCATTGAGTACTTATATAGGACATGGGGGGGTCACATGGGGTCATTGAGTACTTATATAGGACTAGGGGGGTCACATGGGGTCATTGAGTACTTATATAGGACTAGGGGGGTCACAAGGGGTCATTGAGTACTTATATAGGACATGGGGGGGTCACATGGGGTCATTGAGTACTTATATAGGAATAGGGTGGGTCACATGGGGTCATTGAGTACTTATATAGGACTAGGGGGGTCACATGGGGTCATTGAGTACTTATATAGGACATGGGGGGGTCACATGGGGTCATTGAGTACTTATATAGGACATGGGGGGGTCACATGGGGTCATTGAGTACTTATATAGGACATGGGGGGGTCACATGGGGTCATTGAGTACTTATATAGGACTAGGGGGGTCACATGGGGTCATTGAGTACTTATATAGGACATGGGGGGGTCACATGGGGTCATTGAGTACTTATATAGTACATGGGGGGGTCACATGGGGTCATTGAGTACTTATATAGGACTAGGGGGGTCACATGGGGTCATTGAGTACTTATATAGGACTAGGGGGGTCACATGGGGTCATTGAGTACTTATATAGGACTAGGGGGGTCACATGGGGTCATTGAGTACTTATATAGGACTAGGGGGGTCACATGGGGTCATTGAGTACTTATATAGGACATGGGGGGGTCACATGGGGTCATTGAGTAATTATATAGGACTAGGGTGGTTCACATGGGGTCATTAAGTACTTATATAGGACTAGGGGGGTCACATGGGGTCATTGATTACTTATATAGGACTAGGGGGGTCACATGGGGTCATTGAGTACTTATATAGGACATGGGGGGTCACATGGCGTCATTGAGTACTTATATAGGACTAGGGGGGTCACATGGGGTCATTGAGTACTTATATAGGACTAGGGGGGTCACATGGGGTCATTGAGTACTTATATAGGACATGGGGGGTCACATGGCGTCATTGAGTACTTATATAGGACTAGGGGGGTCACATGGGGTCATTGAGTACTTATATAGGACATGGGGGGTCACATGGCGTCATTGAGTACTTATATAGGACTAGGGGGGTCACATGGGGTCATTGAGTACTTATATAGGACTAGGGGGGTCACATGGGGTCATTGAGTACTTATATAGGACATGGGGGGGTCACATGGGGTCATTGAGTACTTATATAGGACTAGGGGGGTCACATGGGGTCATTGAGTACTTATATAGGACATGGGCTGTCACATGGGGTCATTGAGTACTTATATAGGACTAGGGTGGGTCACATGGGGTCATTAAGTACTTATATAAGACTAGGGGGGTCACATGGGGTCATTGAGTACTTATATAGGACTAGGGGGGTCACATGGGGTCACTGAGTACTTATATAGGACTAGGGGGGTCACATGGGGTCATTGAGTACTTATATAGGACTTGGGGGGTCACATGGGGTCATTGAGTACTTATATAGGACATGGGGGGGTCACATGGGGTCATTGAGTACTTATATAGGACTAGGGGGGTCACATGGGGTCATTGAGTACTTATATAGGACTAGGGGGGTCACATGGGGTCATTGAGTACTTATATAGGACTAGGGGGGTTACATGGGGTCATTGAGTACTTATATAGTACATGGGGGGGTCACAAGGTGTCATTGTGTACTTATATAGGACTAGGGGGGTCACATGGGGTCATTGAGTACTTATATAGGACTAGGGGGGGTCACATGGGGTCATTGAGTACTTATATAGGACTAGGGGGGTCACATGGGGTCATTGAGTACTTATATAGGACATGGGGGGTCACATGGGGTCATTGAGTACTTATATAGGACATGGGGGGGTCACATGGGGTCATTGAGTACTTATATAGGACATGGGGGGGTCACATGGGGTCATTGAGTACTTATATAGGACATGGGGGGGTCACATGGGGTCATTGAGTACTTATATAGGACTAGGGGGGTCACATGGGGTCATTGAGTACTTATATAGGACTAGGGGGGTCACATGGGGTCATTGAGTACTTATATAGGACATGGGGGGGTCACATGGGGTCATTGAGTACTTATATAGGAATAGGGTGGGTCACATGGGGTCATTGAGTACTTATATAGGACTAGGGGGGTCACATGGGGTCATTGAGTACTTATATAGGACATGGGGGGGTCACATGGGGTCATTGAGTACTTATATAGGACATGGTGGGGTCACATGGGGTTATTGAGTACTTATATAGGACATGGGGGGGTCACATGGGGTCATTGAGTACTTATATAGGACTAGGGGGGTCACATGGGGTCATGAGTACTTATATAGGACATGGGGGGGTCACATGGGGTCATTGAGTACTTATATAGTACATGGGGGGGTCACATGGGGTCATTGAGTACTTATATAGGACTAGGGGGGTCACATGGGGTCATTGAGTACTTATATAGGACTAGGGGGGTCAAATGGGGTCATTGAGTACTTATATAGGACTAGGGGGGTCACATGGGGTCATTGAGTACTTATATAGGACTAGGGGGGTCACATGGGGTCATTGAGTACTTATATAGGACATGGGGGGGTCACATGGGGTCATTGAGTAATTTTATAGGACTAGGGTGGTTCACATGGGGTCATTAAGTACTTATATAGGACTAGGGGGGTCACATGGGGTCATTGATTACTTATATAGGACTAGGGGGGTCACATGGGGTCATTGAGTACTTATATAGGACATGGGGGGTCACATGGCGTCATTGAGTACTTATATAGGACTAGGGGGGTCACATGGGGTCATTGAGTACTTATATAGGACATGGGGGGGTCACATGGGGTCATTGAGTAATTATATAGGACTAGGGGGGTCACATGGGGTCATTGAGTACTTATATAGGACTAGGGGGGTCACATGGGGTCATTGAGTACTTATATAGGACTTGGGGGGTCACATGGGGTCATTGAGTACTTATATAGGACATGGGGGGGTCACATGGGGTCATTGAGTACTTATATAGGACTAGGGGGGTCACATGGGGTCATTGAGTACTTATATAGGACTAGGGGGGTCACATGGGGTCATTGAGTACTTATATAGGACTAGGGGGGTTACATGGGGTCATTGAGTACTTATATAGTACATGGGGGGGTCACAAGGGGTCATTGAGTACTTATATAGGACTAGGGGGGTCACATGGGGTCATTGAGTACTTATATAGGACTAGGGGGGTCACATGGGGTCATTGATTACTTATATAGGACTAGGGGGGTCACATGGGGTCATTGAGTACTTATATAGGACATGGGGGGTCACATGGGGTCATTGAGTACTTATATAGGACATGGGGGGGTCACATGGGGTCATTGAGTACTTATATAGGACATGGGGGGGTCACATGGGGTCATTGAGTACTTATATAGGACTAGGGGGGTCACATGGGGTCATTGAGTACTTATATAGGACTAGGGGGGTCACATGGGGTCATTGAGTACTTATATAGGACATGGGGGGGTCACATGGGGTCATTGAGTACTTATATAGGACATGGGGGGGTCACATGGGGTCATTGAGTACTTATATAGGACATGGGGGGGTCACATGGGGTCATTGAGTACTTATATAGGACTAGGGGGGTCACATGGGGTCATTGAGTACTTATATAGGACATGGGGGGGTCACATGGGGTCATTGAGTACTTATATAGTACATGGGGGGGTCACATGGGGTCATTGAGTACTTATATAGGACTAGGGGGGTCACATGGGGTCATTGAGTACTTATATAGGACTAGGGGGGTCACATGGGGTCATTGAGTACTTATATAGGACTAGGGGGGTCACATGGGGTCATTGAGTACTTATATAGGACTAGGGGGGTCACATGGGGTCATTGAGTACTTATATAGGACATGGGGGGGTCACATGGGGTCATTGAGTAATTATATAGGACTAGGGTGGTTCACATGGGGTCATTAAGTACTTATATAGGACTAGGGGGGTCACATGGGGTCATTGATTACTTATATAGGACTAGGGGGGTCACATGGGGTCATTGAGTACTTATATAGGACATGGGGGGTCACATGGCGTCATTGAGTACTTATATAGGACATGGGGGGGTCACATGGGGTCATTGAGTACTTATATAGGACATGGGGGGGTCACATGGGGTCATTGAGTACTTATATAGGACTAGGGGGGTCACATGGGGTCATTGAGTACTTATATAGGACATGGGGGGGTCACATGGGGTCATTGAGTACTTATATAGGAATAGGGTGGGTCACATGGGGTCATTGAGTACTTATATAGGACTAGGGGGGTCACATGGGGTCATTGAGTACTTATATAGGACATGGGGGGGTCACATGGGGTCATTGAGTACTTATATAGGACATGGGGGGGTCACATGGGGTCATTGAGTACTTATATAGGACATGGGGGGGTCACATGGGGTCATTGAGTACTTATATAGGACTAGGGGGGTCACATGGGGTCATTGAGTACTTATATAGGACATGGGGGGGTCACATGGGGTCATTGAGTACTTATATAGTACATGGGGGGGTCACATGGGGTCATTGAGTACTTATATAGGACTAGGGGGGTCACATGGGGTCATTGAGTACTTATATAGGACTAGGGGGTTCACATGGGGTCATTAAGTACTTATATAGGACTAGGGGGGTCACATGGGGTCATTGATTACTTATATAGGACTAGGGGGGTCACATGGGGTCATTGAGTACTTATATAGGACATGGGGGGTCACATGGCGTCATTGAGTACTTATATAGGACTAGGGGGGTCACATGGGGTCATTGAGTACTTATATAGGACATGGGGGGGTCACATGGGGTCATTGAGTAATTATATAGGACTAGGGGGGTCACATGGGGTCATTGAGTACTTATATAGGACTAGGGGGGTCACATGGGGTCATTGAGTACTTATATAGGACTTGGGGGGTCACATGGGGTCATTGAGTACTTATATAGGACATGGGGGGGTCACATGGGGTCATTGAGTACTTATATAGGACTAGGGGGGTCACATGGGGTCATTGAGTACTTATATAGGACTAGGGGGGTCACATGGGGTCATTGAGTACTTATATAGGACTAGGGGGGTTACATGGGGTCATTGAGTACTTATATAGTACATGGGGGGGTCACAAGGGGTCATTGAGTACTTATATAGGACTAGGGGGGTCACATGGGGTCATTGAGTACTTATATAGGACTAGGGGGGTCACATGGGGTCATTGATTACTTATATAGGACTAGGGGGGTCACATGGGGTCATTGAGTACTTATATAGGACATGGGGGGTCACATGGGGTCATTGAGTACTTATATAGGACATGGGGGGGTCACATGGGGTCATTGAGTACTTATATAGGACATGGGGGGGTCACATGGGGTCATTGAGTACTTATATAGGACTAGGGGGGTCACATGGGGTCATTGAGTACTTATATAGGACTAGGGGGGTCACATGGGGTCATTGAGTACTTATATAGGACATGGGGGGGTCACATGGGGTCATTGAGTACTTATATAGGACATGGGGGGGTCACATGGGGTCATTGAGTACTTATATAGGACATGGGGGGGTCACATGGGGTCATTGAGTACTTATATAGGACTAGGGGGGTCACATGGGGTCATTGAGTACTTATATAGGACATGGGGGGGTCACATGGGGTCATTGAGTACTTATATAGTACATGGGGGGGTCACATGGGGTCATTGAGTACTTATATAGGACTAGGGGGGTCACATGGGGTCATTGAGTACTTATATAGGACTAGGGGGGTCACATGGGGTCATTGAGTACTTATATAGGACTAGGGGGGTCACATGGGGTCATTGAGTACTTATATAGGACTAGGGGGGTCACATGGGGTCATTGAGTACTTATATAGGACATGGGGGGGTCACATGGGGTCATTGAGTAATTATATAGGACTAGGGTGGTTCACATGGGGTCATTAAGTACTTATATAGGACTAGGGGGGTCACATGGGGTCATTGATTACTTATATAGGACTAGGGGGGTCACATGGGGTCATTGAGTACTTATATAGGACATGGGGGGTCACATGGCGTCATTGAGTACTTATATAGGACATGGGGGGGTCACATGGGGTCATTGAGTACTTATATAGGACATGGGGGGGTCACATGGGGTCATTGAGTACTTATATAGGACTAGGGGGGTCACATGGGGTCATTGAGTACTTATATAGGACATGGGGGGGGTCACATGGGGTCATTGAGTACTTATATAGGAATAGGGTGGGTCACATGGGGTCATTGAGTACTTATATAGGACTAGGGGGGTCACATGGGGTCATTGAGTACTTATATAGGACATGGGGGGGTCACATGGGGTCATTGAGTACTTATATAGGACATGGGGGGGTCACATGGGGTCATTGAGTACTTATATAGGACATGGGGGGGTCACATGGGGTCATTGAGTACTTATATAGGACTAGGGGGGTCACATGGGGTCATTGAGTACTTATATAGGACATGGGGGGGTCACATGGGGTCATTGAGTACTTATATAGTACATGGGGGGGTCACATGGGGTCATTGAGTACTTATATAGGACTAGGGGGGTCACATGGGGTCATTGAGTACTTATATAGGACTAGGGGGGTCACATGGGGTCATTGAGTACTTATATAGGACTAGGGGGGTCACATGGGGTCATTGAGTACTTATATAGGACTAGGGGGGTCACATGGGGTCATTGAGTACTTATATAGGACATGGGGGGGTCACATGGGGTCATTGAGTACTTATATAGGACATGGGGGGGTCACATGGGGTCATTGAGTAATTATATAGGACTAGGGTGGTTCACATGGGGTCATTAAGTACTTATATAGGACTAGGGGGGTCACATGGGGTCATTGATTACTTATATAGGACTAGGGGGGTCACATGGGGTCATTGAGTACTTATATAGGACATGGGGGGTCACATGGCGTCATTGAGTACTTATATAGGACTAGGGGGGTCACATGGGGTCATTGAGTACTTATATAGGACTAGGGGGGTCACATGGGGTCATTGAGTACTTATATAGGACATGGGGGGTCACATGGCGTCATTGAGTACTTATATAGGACTAGGGGGGTCACATGGGGTCATTGAGTACTTATATAGGACATGGGGGGTCACATGGCGTCATTGAGTACTTATATAGGACTAGGGGGGTCACATGGGGTCATTGAGTACTTATATAGGACATGGGGGGGTCACATGGGGTCATTGAGTACTTATATAGGACTAGGGGGGTCACATGGGGTCATTGAGTACTTATATAGGACATGGGGGGTCACATGGGGTCATTGAGTACTTATATAGGACTAGGGTGGGTCACATGGGGTCATTAAGTACTTATATAAGACTAGGGGGGTCACATGGGGTCATTGAGTACTTATATAGGACTAGGGGGGTCACATGGGGTCACTGAGTACTTATATAGGACTAGGGGGGTCACATGGGGTCATTGAGTACTTATATAGGACTTGGGGGGTCACATGGGGTCATTGAGTACTTATATAGGACATGGGGGGGTCACATGGGGTCATTGAGTACTTATATAGGACTAGGGGGGTCACATGGGGTCATTGAGTACTTATATAGGACTAGGGGGGTCACATGGGGTCATTGAGTACTTATATAGGACTAGGGGGGTCACATGGGGTCATTGAGTACTTATATAGGACATGGGGGTGTCACATGGGGTCATTGAGTACTTATATAGGACATGGGGGGGTCACATGGCGTCATTGACTACTTATATAGGACATGGGGGGGTCACATGGGGTCATTGAGTACTTATATAGGACATGGGGGGTCACATGGGGTCATTGAGTACTTATATAGGACATGGGGGGGTCACATGGCGTCATTGACTACTTATATAGGACATGGGGGGGTCACATGGGGTCATTGAGTACTTATATAGGACATGGGGGGTCACATGGGGTCATTGAGTACTTATATAGGACTAGGGTGGGTCACATGAGGTCTTTAAGTACTTATATAGGACTAGGGGGGTCACAGGGGTCATTGAGTACTTATATAGGACTAGGGGGGTCAAATGGAGTCATTGAGTACTTATATAGGACTAGGGGGGTCACATGGGGTCATTGAGTACTTATATAGGACTAGGGGGGTCACATGGGGTCATTGAGTACTTATATAGGACATGGGGGGGGGTCACATGGGGTCATTGAGTACTTATATAGGACATGGGGGGGTCACATGGGGTCATTGAGTACTTATATAGGACTAGGGGGGTCACATGGGGTCATTGAGTACTTATATAGGACTAGGGGGGTCACATGGGGTCATTGAGTACTTATATAGGAATAGGGGGGTCACATGGGGTCATTGAGTACTTATATAGGACTAGGGTGGGTCACATGGGGTCATTGAGTACTTATATAGGACTAGGGGGGTCACATGGGGTCATTGAGTACTAATATAGGACTAGGGTGGTCACATGGGGTCATTGAGTACTTATATAGGACATGGGGGGTTCACATGGGGTCATTGAGTACTTATATAGGACTAGGGTGGGTCACATGGGGTCATTGAGTACTTATAAAGGACTAGGGGGGTCACATGGGTTCATTGAGTACTTATATAGGACTAGGGTGGGTCACATGGGGTCATTGAGTACTTATATAGGACTAGGGGGTCACATGGGGTCATTGAGTACTTATATAGGACAAGGGGGGTCACATGGGGTCATTGAGTACTTATATAGGACATGGGGGGGTCACATGGCGTCATTGACAACTTATATAGGACATGGGGGGGTCACATGGGGTCATTGAGTACTTATATAGGACTAGGGGGGTCACATGGGGTCATTGAGTACTTATATAGGACATGGGGGGTCACATGGGGTCATTGAGTACTTATATAGGACTAGGGTGGGTCACATGGGGTCATTAAGTACTTATATAGGACTAGGGGGGTCACATGGGGTCATTGAGTACTTATATAGGACATGGGGGGGTCACATGGGGTCATTGAGTACTTATATAGGACATGGGGGGGTTACATGGGGTCATTGAGTACTTATATAGGGCTAGGGGTGTCACATGGGGTCATTGAGTACTTATATAGGACTAGGGGGGTCACATGGGGTCATTGAGTACTTATATAGGACTAGGGGGGTTACATGGGGTCATTGAGTACTTATATAGTACATGGGGGGGTCACATGGGGTCATTGAGTACTTATATAGGACTAGGGGGGTCACATGGTGTCATTGAGTACTTATATAGGACTAGGGGGGTCACATGGTGTCATTGAGTACTTATATAGGACTAGGGGGGTTACATGGGGTCATTGAGTACTTATATAGGGCTAGGGGGGTCACATGGGGTCATTGAGTACTTATATAGGACTAGGGGGGTCACATGGGGTCATTGAGTACTTATATAGGACTAGGGGGGTTACATGGGGTCATTGAGTACTTATATAGTACATGGGGGGGTCACATGGGGTCATTGAGTACTTATATAGGACTAGGGGGGTCACATGGGGTCATTGAGTACTTATATTAGACTAGGGGGGTCACATGGGGTCATTGAGTACTTATATAGGACATGGGGGGGTCACATGGGGTCATTGAGTACTTATATAGGACTAGGGTGGTTCACATGGGGTCATTAAGTACTTATATAGGACTAGGGGGGTCACATGGGGTCATTGAGTACTTATATAGGACTAGGGTGGTCACATGGGGTCATTGAGTACTTATATAGGACATGGGGGAGTCACATGGCGTCATTGACTACTTATATAGGACATGGGGGGGTCACATGGGGTCATTGAGTACTTATATAGGACTAGGGGGGTCACATGGGGTCATTGAGTACTTATATAGGACATGGGGGGGTCACATGGGGTCATTGAGTACTTATATAGGACATGGGGGGGTCAAATGGGGTCATTGAGTACTTATATAGGACTAGGGTGGGTCACATGGTGTCATTGAGTACTTATATAGTACTAGGGGGGTCACATGGGGTCATTGAGTACTTATATAGGACTAGGGGGGCCACTTGGGGTCATTGAGTACTTATATAGGACATGGGGGGTCACATGGGGTCATTGAGTACTCATATAGGACTAGGGGGGTCACATGGGGTCATTGAGTACTTATATAGGACTAGGGGGGTCACATGGGGTCATTGAGTACTTATATAGGACTAGGGGGGTCACATGGGGTCATTGAGTACTTATATAGTACATGGGGGGGTCACATGGGGTCATTGAGTACTTATATAGGACTAGGGGGGTCACATGGGGTCATTGAGTACTTATATAGGACTAGGGGGGTCACATGGGGCCATTGAGTACTTATATAAGACTAGGGGGGTCACATGGGGTCATTGAGTACTTATATAGGACATGGGGGGGTCACATGGGGTCATTGAGTACTTATATAGGACTAGGGTGGTTCACATGGGGTCATTGAGTACTTATATAGGACTAGGGGGGTCACATAGGGTCATTGAGTACTTATATAGGACTAGGGGGGTCACATGGGGTCATTGAGTACTTATATAGGACATGGGGCGGTCACATGGCGTCATTGACTACTTATATAGGACATGGGGGGGTCACATGGGGTCATTGAGTACTTATATAGGACATGGGGGGGTCACATGGGGTCATTGAGTACTTATATAGGAATAGGGTGGGTCACATGGGGTCATTGAGTACTTATATAGGACTAGGGGGGTCACATGGGGTCATTGAGTACTTATATAGGACTAGGGGGGTCACATGGGGTCATTGAGTACTTATATAGTACATGGGGGGGTCACATGGGGTCATTGAGTACTTATATAGGACTAGGGGTGTCACATGGGGTCATTGAGTACTTATATAGGACTAGGGGGGTCACATGGGGTCATTGAGTACTTATATAGGACTAGGGGGGTCACATGGGGTCATTGAGTACTTATATAGGACTAGGGGGGTCACATGGGGTCATTGAGTACTTATATAGGACATGGGGCGGTCACATGGCGTCATTGACTACTTATATAGGACATGGGGGGGTCACATGGGGTCATTGAGTACTTATATAGGACTAGGGGGGTCACATGGGGTCATTGAGTACTTATATAGGACATGGGGGGTCACATGGGGTCATTGAGTACTTATATAGGACTAGGGTGGGTCACATGTGGTCATTAAGTACTTATATTGGACTAGGGGGGTCACAAGGGGTCATTGAGTACTTATATAGGACTAGGGGGGTCACATGGGGTCATTGAGTACTTATATAGGACTAGGGGGGTCACATGGGGTCATTGAGTACTTATATAGGACTTGGGGGGTCACATGGGGTCATTGAGTACTTATATAGGACATGGGGGGGTCACATGGGGTCATTGAGTACTTATATAGGACTAGGGGGGTCACATGGGGTCATTGAGTACTTATATAGGGCATGGGAGTCACATGGGGTCATTGAGTACTTATATAGGACTAGGGTGGGTCACATGTGATCATTAAGTACTTATATTGGACTAGGGGGGTCACATGGGGTCATTGAGTACTTATATAGGACATGGGGGGTCACATAGGGTCATTGAGTACTTATATAGGACATGGGGGGTCACATGGGGTCATTGAGTACTTATATAGGACATGGGGGGGTCACATGGGGTCATTGAGTACTTATATAGGAATAGGGTGGGTCACATGGGGTCATTGAGTACTTATATAGGACTAGGGGGGTCACATGGGGTCATTGAGTACTTATATAGGACTAGGGGGGTCACATGGGGTCATTGAGTACTTATATAGGACATGGGGGGGTCACATGGGGTCATTGAGTACTTATATAGGACATGGGGTGTCACATGGGGTCATTGAGTACTTATATAGGACATGGGGGGGTCACATGGCGTCATTGACTACTTATATAGGACATGGGGGGGTCACATGGGGTCATTGAGTACTTATATAGGACATGGTAGTTCACATGGGGTCATTGAGTACTTATATGGGACATGGGGGGGTCACATGGGGTCATTGAGTACTTATATAGGAATAGGGTGTGTCACATGGGGTCATTGAGTACTTATATAGGACTAGGGGTGTCACATGGGGTCAGTGAGTACTTATATAGGACTAGGGGGGTCACATGGGGTCATTGAGTACTTATATAGGACTAGGGGGGTCACATGGGGTCATTGAGTACTTATATAGGACTAGGGGGGTCACATGGGGTCATTGAGTACTTATATAGGACTAGGGGGGTCACATGGGGTCATTGAGTACTTATATAGGACTAGGGGGGTCACATGGGTTCATTGAGTACTTATATAGGACATGGGGCGGTCACATGGCGTCATTGACTACTTATATAGGACATGGGGGGGTCACATGGGGTCATTGAGTACTTATATAGGACTAGGGGGGTCACATGGGGTCATTGAGTACTTATATAGGACATGGGGGGTCACATGGGGTCATTGAGTACTTATATAGGACTAGGGTGGGTCACATGTGGTCATTAAGTACTTATATTGGACTAGGGGGGTCACATGGGGTCATTGAGTACTTATATAGGACTAGGGGGGTCACATGGGGTCATTGAGTACTTATATAGGACTAGGGGGGTCACATGGGGTCATTGAGTACTAATATAGGACTTGGGGGGTCACATGGGGTCATTGAGTACTTATATAGGACATGGGGGGGTCACATGGGGTCATTGAGTACTTATATAGGACTAGGGGGGTCACATGGGGTCATTGAGTACTTATATAGGGCATGGGGGGTCACATGGGGTCATTGAGTACTTATATAGGACTAGGGTGGGTCACATGTGGTCATTAAGTACTTATATTGGACTAGGGGGGTCACATGGGGTCAGTGAGTACTTATATAGGACTAGGGGGGTCACATGGGGTCATTGAGTACTTATATGGGACATGGGGGGTCACATGGGGTCATTGAGTACTTATATAGGTCTAGGGGGTTCACATGGGGTCATTGAGTACTTATATAGGACATGGGGGGTCACATAGGGTCATTGAGTACTTATATAGGACATGGGGGGTCACATGGGGTCATTGAGTACTTATATAGGACATGGGGGGGTCACATGGGGTCATTGAGTACTTATATAGGAATAGGGTGGGTCACATGGGGTCATTGAGTACTTATATAGGACTAGGGGGGTCACATGGGGTCATTGAGTACTTATATAGGACTAGGGGGGTCACATGGGGCCATTGAGTACTTATATAGTACATGGGGGGGTCACATGGGGTCATTGAGTACTTATATAGGACATGGGGGGGTCACATGGGGTCATTGAGTACTTATATAGGACATGGGGGGGTCACATGGGGTCATTGAGTACTTATATAGGACATGGGGGGGTTACATGGGTTCATTGAGTACTTATATAGGACTAGGGGGGTCACATGGGGTCATTGAGTACTTATATAGGACTAGGGGGGTCACATGGGGTCATTGAGTACTTATATAGGACTAGGGGGGTCACATGGGGTCATTGAGTACTTATATAGGACTAGGGGGGTCACATGGGGTCATTGAGTAATTATATAGGACTAGGGGGGTCACATGGGTTCATTGAGTACTTATATAGGACATGGGGGTGTCACATGGGGTCATTGAGTACTTATATAGGACATGGGGGGGTCACATGGCGTCATTGACTACTTATATAAGACATGGGGGGGTCACATGGGGTCATTGAGTACTTATATAGGACATGGGGGTCACATGGGGTCATTGAGTACTTATATAGGACTAGGGGGGTCACATGGGGTCATTGAGTACTTATATAGGAATAGGGGGGTCACATGGGGTCATTGAGTACTTATATAGGACTAGGGTGGGTCACATGGGGTCATTGAGTACTTATATAGGACTAGGGGGGTCACATGGGGTCATTGAGTACTAATATAGGACTAGGGTGGTCACATGGGGTCATTGAGTACTTATATAGGACATGGGGGGTTCACATGGGGTCATTGAGTACTTATATAGGACTAGGGTGGGTCACATGGGGTCATTGAGTACTTATAAAGGACTAGGGGGGTCACATGGGTTCATTGAGTACTTATATAGGACTAGGGTGGGTCACATGGGGTCATTGAGTACTTATATAGGACTAGGGGGTCACATGGGGTCATTGAGTACTTATATAGGACAAGGGGGGTCACATGGGGTCATTGAGTACTTATATAGGACATGGGGGGGTCACATGGCGTCATTGACAACTTATATAGGACATGGGGGGGTCACATGGGGTCATTGAGTACTTATATAGGACTAGGGGGGTCACATGGGGTCATTGAGTACTTATATAGGACATGGGGGGTCACATGGGGTCATTGAGTACTTATATAGGACTAGGGTGGGTCACATGGGGTCATTAAGTACTTATATAGGACTAGGGGGGTCACATGGGGTCATTGAGTACTTATATAGGACATGGGGGGGTCACATGGGGTCATTGAGTACTTATATAGGACATGGGGGGGTTACATGGGGTCATTGAGTACTTATATAGGGCTAGGGGTGTCACATGGGGTCATTGAGTACTTATATAGGACTAGGGGGGTCACATGGGGTCATTGAGTACTTATATAGGACTAGGGGGGTTACATGGGGTCATTGAGTACTTATATAGTACATGGGGGGGTCACATGGGGTCATTGAGTACTTATATAGGACTAGGGGGGTCACATGGTGTCATTGAGTACTTATATAGGACTAGGGGGGTCACATGGTGTCATTGAGTACTTATATAGGACTAGGGGGGTTACATGGGGTCATTGAGTACTTATATAGGGCTAGGGGGGTCACATGGGGTCATTGAGTACTTATATAGGACTAGGGTGGGTCACATGGGGTCATTGAGTACTTATATAGGACTAGGGGGGTCACATGGGGTCATTGATTACATATATAGGACATAGGGGGTCACATGGGGTCATTGAGTACTTATATAAGACATGGGGGGGTCACATGGGGTCATTGAGTATTTATATAGGACTAGGGTGGGTCACATGGGTTATTGAGTACTTATATAGGAGTAGGGGGGTCACATGGGGTCATTGAGTACTTATATAGGACTAGGGGGGTCACATGGGGTCATTGAGTACTTATATAGGACTAGGGGGGTCACATGGGGTCATTGAGTAATTATATAGGACTAGGGGGGTCACATGGGTTCATTGAGTACTTATATAGGACATGGGGGTGTCACATGGGGTCATTGAGTACTTATATAGGACATGGGGGGGTCACATGGCGTCATTGACTACTTATATAAGACATGGGGGGGTCACATGGGGTCATTGAGTACTTATATAGGACATGGGGGTCACATGGGGTCATTGAGTACTTATATTGGACTAGGGGGGTCACATGGGGTCATTGAGTACTTATATAGGAATAGGGGGGTCACATGGGGTCATTGAGTACTTATATAGGACTAGGGTGGGTCACATGGGGTCATTGAGTACTTATATAGGACTAGGGGGGTCACATGGGGTCATTGAGTACTAATATAGGACTAGGGTGGTCACATGGGGTCATTGAGTACTTATATAGGACATGGGGGGTTCACATGGGGTCATTGAGTACTTATATAGGACTAGGGTGGGTCACATGGGGTCATTGAGTACTTATAAATGACTAGGGGGGTCACATGGGTTCATTGAGTACTTATATAGGACTAGGGTGGGTCACATGGGGTCATTGAGTACTTATATAGGACTAGGGGGTCACATGGGGTCATTGAGTACTTATATAGGACAAGGGGGGTCACATGGGGTCATTGAGTACTTATATAGGACATGGGGGGGTCACATGGCGTCATTGACAACTTATATAGGACATGGGGGGGTCACATGGGGTCATTGAGTACTTATATAGGACTAGGGGGGTCACATGGGGTCATTGAGTACTTATATAGGACATGGGGGGTCACATGGGGTCATTGAGTACTTATATAGGACTAGGGTGGGTCACATGGGGTCATTAAGTACTTATATAGGACTAGGGGGGTCACATGGGGTCATTGAGTACTTATATAGGACATGGGGGGGTCACATGGGGTCATTGAGTACTTATATAGGACATGGGGGGGTTACATGGGGTCATTGAGTACTTATATAGGGCTAGGGGTGTCACATGGGGTCATTGAGTACTTATATAGGACTAGGGGGGTCACATGGGGTCATTGAGTACTTATATAGGACTAGGGGGGTTACATGGGGTCATTGAGTACTTATATAGTACATGGGGGGGGTCACATGGGGTCATTGAGTACTTATATAGGACTAGGGGGGTCACATGGTGTCATTGAGTACTTATATAGGACTAGGGGGGTCACATGGTGTCATTGAGTACTTATATAGGACTAGGGGGGTTACATGGGGTCATTGAGTACTTATATAGGGCTAGGGGGGTCACATGGGGTCATTGAGTACTTATATAGGACTAGGGGGGTCACATGGGGTCATTGAGTACTTATATAGGACTAGGGGGGTTACATGGGGTCATTGAGTACTTATATAGTACATGGGGGGGTCACATGGGGTCATTGAGTACTTATATAGGACTAGGGGGGTCACATGGGGTCATTGAGTACTTATATTAGACTAGGGGGGTCACATGGGGTCATTGAGTACTTATATAGGACATGGGGGGGTCACATGGGGTCATTGAGTACTTATATAGGACTAGGGTGGTTCACATGGGGTCATTAAGTACTTATATAGGACTAGGGGGGTCACATGGGGTCATTGAGTACTTATATAGGACTAGGGTGGTCACATGGGGTCACTGAGTACTTATATAGGACATGGGGGAGTCACATGGCGTCATTGACTACTTATATAGGACATGGGGGTGTCACATGGGGTCATTGAGTACTTATATAGGACTAGGGGGGTCACATGGGGTCATTGAGTACTTATATAGGACATGGGGGGGTCACATGGGGTCATTGAGTACTTATATAGGACATGGGGGGGTCAAATGGGGTCATTGAGTACTTATATAGGACTAGGGTGGGTCACATGGTGTCATTGAGTACTTATATAGGACTAGGGGGGTCACATGGGGTCATTGAGTACTTATATAGGACTAGGGGGGCCACTTGGGGTCATTGAGTACTTATATAGGACATGGGGGGTCACATGGGGTCATTGAGTACTCATATAGGACTAGGGGGGTCACATGGGGTCATTGAGTACTTATATAGGACTAGGGGGGTCACATGGGGTCATTGAGTACTTATATAGGACTAGGGGGGTCACATGGGGTCATTGAGTACTTATATAGTACATGGGGGGGTCACATGGGGTCATTGAGTACTTATATAGGACTAGGGGGGTCACATGGGGTCATTGAGTACTTATATAGGACTAGGGGGGTCACATGGGGCCATTGAGTACTTATATAAGACTAGGGGGGTCACATGGGGTCATTGAGTACTTATATAGGACATGGGGGGGTCACATGGGGTCATTGAGTACTTATATAGGACTAGGGTGGTTCACATGGGGTCATTGAGTACTTATATAGGACTAGGGGGGTCACATAGGGTCATTGAGTACTTATATAGGACTAGGGGGGTCACATGGGGTCATTGAGTACTTATATAGGACATGGGGCGGTCACATGGCGTCATTGACTACTTATATAGGACATGGGGGGGTCACATGGGGTCATTGAGTACTTATATAGGACATGGGGGGGTCACATGGGGTCATTGAGTACTTATATAGGAATAGGGTGGGTCACATGGGGTCATTGAGTACTTATATAGGACTAGGGGGGTCACATGGGGTCATTGAGTACTTATATAGGACTAGGGGGGTCACATGGGGTCATTGAGTACTTATATAGTACATGGGGGGGTCACATGGGGTCATTGAGTACTTATATAGGACTAGGGGGGTCACATGGGGTCATTGAGTACTTATATAGGACTAGGGGGGTCACATGGGGTCATTGAGTACTTATATAGGACTAGGGGGGTCACATGGGGTCATTGAGTACTTATATAGGACTAGGGGGGTCACATGGGGTCATTGAGTACTTATATAGGACATGGGGCGGTCACATGGCGTCATTGACTACTTATATAGGACATGGGGGGGTCACATGGGGTCATTGAGTACTTATATAGGACTAGGGGGGTCACATGGGGTCATTGAGTACTTATATAGGACATGGGGGGTCACATGGGGTCATTGAGTACTTATATAGGACTAGGGTGGGTCACATGTGGTCATTAAGTACTTATATTGGACTAGGGGGGTCACAAGGGGTCATTGAGTACTTATATAGGACTAGGGGGGTCACATGGGGTCATTGAGTACTTATATAGGACTAGGGGGGTCACATGGGGTCATTGAGTACTTATATAGGACTTGGGGGGTCACATGGGGTCATTGAGTACTTATATAGGACATGGGGGGGTCACATGGGGTCATTGAGTACTTATATAGGACTAGGGGGGTCACATGGGGTCATTGAGTACTTATATAGGGCATGGGGGGTCACATGGGGTCATTGAGTACTTATATAGGACTAGGGTGGGTCACATAGGGTCATTGAGTACTTATATAGGACATGGGGGGTCACATGGGGTCATTGAGTACTTATATAGGACATGGGGGGGTCACATGGGGTCATTGAGTACTTATATAGGAATAGGGTGGGTCACATGGGGTCATTGAGTACTTATATAGGACTAGGGGGGTCACATGGGGTCATTGAGTACTTATATAGGACTAGGGGGGTCACATGGGGTCATTGAGTACTTATATAGGACATGGGGGGGTCACATGGGGTCATTGAGTACTTATATAGGACATGGGGTGTCACATGGGGTCATTGAGTACTTATATAGGACATGGGGGGGTCACATGGCGTCATTGACTACTTATATAGGACATGGGGGGGTCACATGGGGTCATTGAGTACTTATATAGGACATGGTAGGTCACGTGGGGTCATTGAGTACTTATATGGGACATGGGGGGGTCACATGGGGTCATTGAGTACTTATATAGGACTAGGGGGGTCACATGGGGTCATTGAGTACTTATATAGGACTAGGGGGGTCACATGGGGTCATTGAGTACTTATATAGGACTAGGGGGGTCACATGGGGTCATTGAGTACTTATATAGGACTAGGGGGGGTCACATGGGTTCATTGAGTACTTATATAGGACATGGGGCGGTCACATGGCGTCATTGACTACTTATATAGGACATGGGGGGGTCACATGGGGTCATTGAGTACTTATATAGGACTAGGGGGGTCACATGGGGTCATTGAGTACTTATATAGGACATGGGGGGTCACATGGGGTCATTGAGTACTTATATAGGACTAGGGTGGGTCACATGTGGTCATTAAGTACTTATATTGGACTAGGGGGGTCACATGGGGTCATTGAGTACTTATATAGGACTAGGGGGGTCACATGGGGTCATTGAGTACTTATATAGGACTAGGGGGGTCACATGGGGTCATTGAGTACTAATATAGGACTTGGGGGGTCACATGGGGTCATTGAGTACTTATATAGGACATGGGGGGGTCACATGGGGTCATTGAGTACTTATATAGGACTAGGGGGGTCACATGGGGTCATTGAGTACTTATATAGGGCATGGGGGGGTCACATGGGGTCATTGAGTACTTATATAGGACTAGGGTGGGTCACATGTGGTCATTAAGTACTTATATTGGACTAGGGGGGTCACATGGGGTCAGTGAGTACTTATATAGGACTAGGGGGGTCACATGGGGTCATTGAGTACTTATATAGGACATGGGGGGTCACATGGGGTCATTGAGTACTTATATAGGTCTAGGGGGGTCACATGGGGTCATTGAGTACTTATATAGGACATGGGGGGTCACATAGGGTCATTGAGTACTTATATAGGACATGGGGGGTCACATGGGGTCATTGAGTACTTATATAGGACATGGGGGGGTCACATGGGGTCATTGAGTACTTATATAGGAATAGGGTGGGTCACATGGGGTCATTGAGTACTTATATAGGACTAGGGGGGTCACATGGGGTCATTGAGTACTTATATAGGACTAGGGGGGTCACATGGGGCCATTGAGTACTTATATAGTACATGGGGGGGTCACATGGGGTCATTGAGTACTTATATAGGACATGGGGGGGTCACATGGGGTCATTGAGTACTTATATAGGACATGGGGGGGTCACATGGGGTCATTGAGTACTTATATAGGACATGGGGGGGTTACATGGGTTCATTGAGTACTTATATAGGACTAGGGGGGTCACATGGGGTCATTGAGTACTTATATAGGACTAGGGGGGTCACATGGGTCATTGAGTACTTATATAGGACTAGGGGGTCACATGGGGTCATTGAGTACTTATATAGGACTAGGGGGGTCACATGGGGTCATTGAGTAATTATATAGGACTAGGGGGGTCACATGGGTTCATTGAGTACTTATATAGGACATGGGGGTGTCACATGGGGTCATTGAGTACTTATATAGGACATGGGGGGGTCACATGGCGTCATTGACTACTTATATAAGACATGGGGGGGGTCACATGGGGTCATTGAGTACTTATATAGGACATGGGGGTCACATGGGGCCATTGAGTACTTATATAGGACATGGGGGGGGTCACATGGGGTCATTGAGTACTTATATAGGACTAGGGGGGTCACATGGGGTCATTGAGTACTTATATAGGACTAGGGGGGGTCACATGGGGTCATTGAGTACTTATATAGGACATGGGGGGGTC
>NW_027116955.1:0-40000 GCF_024137725.1 Prorops nasuta
CGCGGCGCATTGCTTTTGGCCGGCGGACCCGAACGCTTCGCTCGCGAGCCGACCCGTCCAACCAGCGGCTAAGTCCAACGCGGCGCATTGCTTTCGGCCGTCGGACCCGAACGCCTCGCTCGCGAGCCGACCCGTCCAACCAGCGGCTAAGTCCAACGCGGCGCATTGCTTTTGGCCGGCGGACCCGAACGCCTCGCTCGCGAGCCGACCCGTCCAACCAGCGGCTAAGTCCAACGCGGCGCATTGCTTTCGGCCGTCGGACCCGAACGCCTCGCTCGCGAGCCGACCCGTCCAACCAGCGGCTAAGTCCAACGCGGCGCATTGCTTTCGGCCGGCGGACGCAAACGCCTCGCTCGCGAGCCGACCCCTCCAACCAGCGGCTAAGTCCAACGCGGCGCATTGCTTTCGGCCGGCGGACGCGAAAGCCTCGCTCGCGAGCCGACCCGTCCAACCAGCGGCTAAGTCCAACGCGGCGCATTGCTTTCGGCCGACGGACCCGAACGCCTCGCTCGCGAGCCGCCCCTCCAACCAGCGGCTAAGTCCAACGCGGCGCATTGCTTTCGGCCGGCGGACGCAAACGCCTCGCTCGCGAGCCGACCCCTCCAACCAGCGGCTAAGTCCAACGCGGCGCATTGCTTTCGGCCGGCGGACGCGAAAGCCTCGCTCGCGAGCCGACCCGTCCAACCAGCGGCTAAGTCCAACGCGGCGCATTGCTTTCGGCCGACGGACCCGAACGCCTCGCTCGCGAGCCGACCCCTCCAACCAGCGGCTAAGTCCAACGCGGCGCATTGCTTTCGGCCGGCGGACGCAAACGCCTCGCTCGCGAGCCGACCCCTCCAACCAGCGGCTAAGTCCAACGCGGCGCATTGCTTTCGGCCGGCGGACGCGAAAGCCTCGCTCGCGAGCCGACCCCTCCAACCAGCGGCTAAGTCCAACGCGGCGCATTGCTTTTGGCCGGCGGACCCGAACGCTTCGCTCGCGAGCCGACCCGTCCAACCAGCGGCTAAGTCCAACGCGGCGCATTGCTTTCGGCCGTCGGACCCGAACGCCTCGCTCGCGAGCCGACCCGTCCAACCAGCGGCTAAGTCCAACGCGGCGCATTGCTTTTGGCCGGCGGACCCGAACGCCTCGCTCGCGAACCGACCCGTCCAACCAGCGGCTAAGTCCAACGCGGCGCATTGCTTTCGGCCGTCGGACCCGAACGCCTCGCTCGCGAGCCGACCCGTCCAACCAGCGGCTAAGTCCAACGCGGCGCATTGCTTTTGGCCGGCGGACCCGAACGCCTCGCTCGCGAGCCGACCCGTCCAACCAGCGGCTAAGTCCAACGCGGCGCATTGCTTTCGGCCGTCGGACCCGAACGCCTCGCTCGCGAGCGACCCGTCCAACCAGCGGCTAAGTCCAACGCGGCGCATTGCTTTTGGCCGGCGGACGCGAACGCCTCGCTCGCGAGCCGACCCGTCCAACCAGCGGCTAAGTCCAACGCGGTGCATTGCTTTCGGCCGGCGGACGCGAACGCCTCGCTCGCGAGCCGACCCGTCCAAACAGCGGCTAAGTCCAACGCGGCGCATTGCTTTCGGCCGTCGGACCCGAACGCCTCGCTCGCGAGCCGACCCCTCCAACCAGCGGCTAAGTCCAACGCGGCGCATTGCTTTTGGCCGGCGGACGCGAACGCCTCGCTCGCGAGCCGACCCGTCCAACCAGCGGCTAAGTCCAACGCGGTGCATTGCTTTCGGCCGGCGGACGCGAACGCCTCGCTCGCGAGCCGACCCGTCCAACCAGCGGCTAAGTCCAACGCGGCGCATTGCTTTTGGCCGGCGGACCCGAACGCCTCGCTCGCGAGCCGACCCGTCCAACCAGCGGCTAAGTCCAACGCGGCGCATTGCTTTCGGCCGGCGGACGCAAACGCCTCGCTCGCGAGCCGACCCCTCCAACCAGCGGCTAAGTCCAACGCGGCGCATTGCTTTCGGCCGGCGGACGCGAACGCCTCGCTCGCGAGCCGACCCGTCCAACCAGCGGCTAAGTCCAACGCGGCGCATTGCTTTTGGCCGGCGGACCCGAACGCCTCGCTCGCGAGCCGACCCGTCCAACCAGCGGCTAAGTCCAACGCGGCGCATTGCTTTCGGCCGGCGGACGCAAACGCCTCGCTCGCGAGCCGACCCCTCCAACCAGCGGCTAAGTCCAACGCGGCGCATTGCTTTCGGCCGGCGGACGCGAAAGCCTCGCTCGCGAGCCGACCCGTCCAACCAGCGGCTAAGTCCAACGCGGCGCATTGCTTTCGGCCGACGGACCCGAACGCCTCGCTCGCGAGCCGACCCCTCCAACCAGCGGCTAAGTCCAACGCGGCGCATTGCTTTCGGCCGGCGGACGCAAACGCCTCGCTCGCGAGCCGACCCCTCCAACCAGCGGCTAAGTCCAACGCGGCGCATTGCTTTCGGCCGGCGGACGCGAAAGCCTCGCTCGCGAGCCGACCCGTCCAACCAGCGGCTAAGTCCAACGCGGCGCATTGCTTTCGGCCGACGGACCCGAACGCCTCGCTCGCGAGCCGACCCCTCCAACCAGCGGCTAAGTCCAACGCGGCGCATTGCTTTCGGCCGGCGGACGCAAACGCCTCGCTCGCGAGCCGACCCCTCCAACCAGCGGCTAAGTCCAACGCGGCGCATTGCTTTCGGCCGGCGGACGCGAAAGCCTCGCTCGCGAGCCGACCCCTCCAACCAGCGGCTAAGTCCAACGCGGCGCATTGCTTTCGGCCGGCGGACGCGAAAGCCTCGCTCGCGAGCCGACCCGTCCAACCAGCGGCTAAGTCCAACGCGGCGCATTGCTTTTGGCCGGCGGACGCGAACGCCTCGCTCGCGAGCCGACCCGTCCAACCAGCGGCTAAGTCCAACGCGGTGCATTGCTTTCGGCCGGCGGACGCGAACGCCTCGCTCGCGAGCCGACCCGTCCAAACAGCGGCTAAGTCCAACGCGGCGCATTGCTTTTGGCCGGCGGACCCGAACGCCTCGCTCGCGAGCCGACCCGTCCAACCAGCGGCTAAGTCCAACGCGGCGCATTGCTTTTGGCCGGCGGACCCGAACGCCTCGCTCGCGAGCCGACCCGTCCAACCAGCGGCTAAGTCCAACGCGGCGCATTGCTTTCGGCCGTCGGACCCGAACGCCTCGCTCGCGAGCCGACTCGTCCAAACAGCGGCTAAGTCCAACGCGGCGCATTGCTTTTGGCCGGCGGACGCGAACGCCTCGCTCGCGAGCCGACCCGTCCAACCAGCGGCTAAGTCCAACGCGGCGCATTGCTTTTGGCCGGCGGACGCGAATGCCTCGCTCGCGAGCCGACCCGTCCAACCAGCGGCTAAGTCCAACGCGGCGCGTTGCTTTTGGCCGGCGGACGCGAACGCCTCGCTCGCGAGCCGACCCCTCCAACCAGCGGCTAAGTCCAACGCGGCGCATTGCTTTCGGCCGTCGGACCCGAACGCCTCGCTCGCGAGCCGACCCGTCCAACCAGCGGCTAAGTCCAACGCGGCGCATTGCTTTCGGCCGTCGGACCCGAACGCCTCGCTCGCGAGCCGACCCGTCCAACCAGCGGCTAAGTCCAACGCGGCGCATTGCTTTTGGCCGGCGGACCCGAACGCTTCGCTCGCGAGCCGACCCGTCCAACCAGCGGCTAAGTCCAACGCGGCGCATTGCTTTCGGCCGTCGGACCCGAACGCCTCGCTCGCGAGCCGACCCGTCCAACCAGCGGCTAAGTCCAACGCGGCGCATTGCTTTTGGCCGGCGGACCCGAACGCCTCGCTCGCGAGCCGACCCGTCCAACCAGCGGCTAAGTCCAACGCGGCGCATTGCTTTCGGCCGTCGGACCCGAACGCCTCGCTCGCGAGCCGACCCGTCCAACCAGCGGCTAAGTCCAACGCGGCGCATTGCTTTTGGCCGGCGGACCCGAACGCCTCGCTCGCGAGCCGACCCGTCCAACCAGCGGCTAAGTCCAACGCGGCGCATTGCTTTCGGCCGTCGGACCCGAACGCCTCGCTCGCGAGCGACCCGTCCAACCAGCGGCTAAGTCCAACGCGGCGCATTGCTTTTGGCCGGCGGACGCGAACGCCTCGCTCGCGAGCCGACCCGTCCAACCAGCGGCTAAGTCCAACGCGGTGCATTGCTTTCGGCCGGCGGACGCGAACGCCTCGCTCGCGAGCCGACCCGTCCAAACAGCGGCTAAGTCCAACGCGGCGCATTGCTTTCGGCCGTCGGACCCGAACGCCTCGCTCGCGAGCCGACCCCTCCAACCAGCGGCTAAGTCCAACGCGGCGCATTGCTTTTGGCCGGCGGACGCGAACGCCTCGCTCGCGAGCCGACCCGTCCAACCAGCGGCTAAGTCCAACGCGGTGCATTGCTTTCGGCCGGCGGACGCGAACGCCTCGCTCGCGAGCCGACCCGTCCAACCAGCGGCTAAGTCCAACGCGGTGCATTGC
This sequence comes from Prorops nasuta, assembly GCF_024137725.1. Taxonomy (NCBI): domain Eukaryota; kingdom Metazoa; phylum Arthropoda; class Insecta; order Hymenoptera; family Bethylidae; genus Prorops; species Prorops nasuta. The sequence continues at coordinate 4,457 of NW_027116955.1, forward strand.
TTTCGGCCGGCGGACGCGAACGCCTCGCTCGCGAGCCGACCCGTCCAAACAGCGGCTAAGTCCAACGCGGCGCATTGCTTTCGGCCGTCGGACCCGAACGCCTCGCTCGCGAGCCGACCCCTCCAACCAGCGGCTAAGTCCAACGCGGCGCATTGCTTTTGGCCGGCGGACGCGAACGCCTCGCTCGCGAGCCGACCCGTCCAACCAGCGGCTAAGTCCAACGCGGTGCATTGCTTTCGGCCGGCGGACGCGAACGCCTCGCTCGCGAGCCGACCCGTCCAACCAGCGGCTAAGTCCAACGCGGCGCATTGCTTTTGGCCGGCGGACCCGAACGCCTCGCTCGCGAGCCGACCCGTCCAACCAGCGGCTAAGTCCAACGCGGCGCATTGCTTTCGGCCGGCGGACGCAAACGCCTCGCTCGCGAGCCGACCCGTCCAAACAGCGGCTAAGTCCAACGCGGCGCATTGCTTTTGGCCGGCGGACCCGAACGCCTCGCTCGCGAGCCGACCCGTCCAACCAGCGGCTAAGTCCAACGCGGCGCATTGCTTTTGGCCGGCAGACCCGAACGCCTCGCTCGCGAGCCGACCCGTCCAACCAGCGGCTAAGTCCAACGCGGCGCATTGCTTTCGGCCGTCGGACCCGAACGCCTCGCTCGCGAGCCGACTCGTCCAAACAGCGGCTAAGTCCAACGCGGCGCATTGCTTTTGGCCGGCGGACGCGAACGCCTCGCTCGCGAGCCGACCCGTCCAACCAGCGGCTAAGTCCAACGCGGCGCATTGCTTTTGGCCGGCGGACGCGAATGCCTCGCTCGCGAGCCGACCCGTCCAACCAGCGGCTAAGTCCAACGCGGCGCGTTGCTTTTGGCCGGCGGACGCGAACGCCTCGCTCGCGAGCCGACCCCTCCAACCAGCGGCTAAGTCCAACGCGGCGCATTGCTTTCGGCCGTCGGACCCGAACGCCTCGCTCGCGAGCCGACCCGTCCAACCAGCGGCTAAGTCCAACGCGGCGCATTGCTTTCGGCCGACGGACCCGAACGCCTCGCTCGCGAGCCGACCCCTCCAACCAGCGGCTAAGTCCAACGCGGCGCATTGCTTTCGGCCGGCGGACGCGAAAGCCTCGCTCGCGAGCCGACCCGTCCAACCAGCGGCTAAGTCCAACGCGGCGCATTGCTTTCGGCCGGCGGACGCAAACGCCTCGCTCGCGAGCCGACCCCTCCAACCAGCGGCTAAGTCCAACGCGGCGCATTGCTTTCGGCCGGCGGACGCGAAAGCCTCGCTCGCGAGCCGACCCGTCCAACCAGCGGCTAAGTCCAACGCGGCGCATTGCTTTTGGCCGGCGGACGCGAACGCCTCGCTCGCGAGCCGACCCGTCCAACCAGCGGCTAAGTCCAACGCGGTGCATTGCTTTCGGCCGGCGGACGCGAACGCCTCGCTCGCGAGCCGACCCGTCCAAACAGCGGCTAAGTCCAACGCGGCGCATTGCTTTTGGCCGGCGGACCCGAACGCCTCGCTCGCGAGCCGACCCGTCCAACCAGCGGCTAAGTCCAACGCGGCGCATTGCTTTTGGCCGGCAGACCCGAACGCCTCGCTCGCGAGCCGACCCGTCCAACCAGCGGCTAAGTCCAACGCGGCGCATTGCTTTCGGCCGTCGGACCCGAACGCCTCGCTCGCGAGCCGACTCGTCCAAACAGCGGCTAAGTCCAACGCGGCGCATTGCTTTTGGCCGGCGGACGCGAACGCCTCGCTCGCGAGCCGACCCGTCCAACCAGCGGCTAAGTCCAACGCGGCGCATTGCTTTTGGCCGGCGGACGCGAATGCCTCGCTCGCGAGCCGACCCGTCCAACCAGCGGCTAAGTCCAACGCGGCGCGTTGCTTTTGGCCGGCGGACGCGAACGCCTCGCTCGCGAGCCGACCCCTCCAACCAGCGGCTAAGTCCAACGCGGCGCATTGCTTTCGGCCGTCGGACCCGAACGCCTCGCTCGCGAGCCGACCCGTCCAACCAGCGGCTAAGTCCAACGCGGCGCATTGCTTTCGGCCGTCGGACCCGAACGCCTCGCTCGCGAGCCGACCCGTCCAACCAGCGGCTAAGTCCAACGCGGCGCATTGCTTTTGGCCGGCGGACCCGAACGCTTCGCTCGCGAGCCGACCCGTCCAACCAGCGGCTAAGTCCAACGCGGCGCATTGCTTTCGGCCGTCGGACCCGAACGCCTCGCTCGCGAGCCGACCCGTCCAACCAGCGGCTAAGTCCAACGCGGCGCATTGCTTTTGGCCGGCGGACCCGAACGCCTCGCTCGCGAGCCGACCCGTCCAACCAGCGGCTAAGTCCAACGCGGCGCATTGCTTTCGGCCGTCGGACCCGAACGCCTCGCTCGCGAGCCGACCCGTCCAACCAGCGGCTAAGTCCAACGCGGCGCATTGCTTTTGGCCGGCGGACCCGAACGCCTCGCTCGCGAGCCGACCCGTCCAACCAGCGGCTAAGTCCAACGCGGCGCATTGCTTTCGGCCGTCGGACCCGAACGCCTCGCTCGCGAGCGACCCGTCCAACCAGCGGCTAAGTCCAACGCGGCGCATTGCTTTTGGCCGGCGGACGCGAACGCCTCGCTCGCGAGCCGACCCGTCCAACCAGCGGCTAAGTCCAACGCGGTGCATTGCTTTCGGCCGGCGGACGCGAACGCCTCGCTCGCGAGCCGACCCGTCCAAACAGCGGCTAAGTCCAACGCGGCGCATTGCTTTCGGCCGTCGGACCCGAACGCCTCGCTCGCGAGCCGACCCCTCCAACCAGCGGCTAAGTCCAACGCGGCGCATTGCTTTTGGCCGGCGGACGCGAACGCCTCGCTCGCGAGCCGACCCGTCCAACCAGCGGCTAAGTCCAACGCGGCGCATTGCTTTCGGCCGGCGGACGCAAACGCCTCGCTCGCGAGCCGACCCCTCCAACCAGCGGCTAAGTCCAACGCGGCGCATTGCTTTCGGCCGGCGGACGCGAAAGCCTCGCTCGCGAGCCGACCCGTCCAACCAGCGGCTAAGTCCAACGCGGCGCATTGCTTTCGGCCGACGGACCCGAACGCCTCGCTCGCGAGCCGACCCCTCCAACCAGCGGCTAAGTCCAACGCGGCGCATTGCTTTCGGCCGGCGGACGCAAACGCCTCGCTCGCGAGCCGACCCCTCCAACCAGCGGCTAAGTCCAACGCGGCGCATTGCTTTCGGCCGGCGGACGCGAAAGCCTCGCTCGCGAGCCGACCCCTCCAACCAGCGGCTAAGTCCAACGCGGCGCATTGCTTTCGGCCGGCGGACGCGAAAGCCTCGCTCGCGAGCCGACCCGTCCAACCAGCGGCTAAGTCCAACGCGGCGCATTGCTTTTGGCCGGCGGACGCGAACGCCTCGCTCGCGAGCCGACCCGTCCAACCAGCGGCTAAGTCCAACGCGGTGCATTGCTTTCGGCCGGCGGACGCGAACGCCTCGCTCGCGAGCCGACCCGTCCAAACAGCGGCTAAGTCCAACGCGGCGCATTGCTTTTGGCCGGCGGACCCGAACGCCTCGCTCGCGAGCCGACCCGTCCAACCAGCGGCTAAGTCCAACGCGGCGCATTGCTTTTGGCCGGCGGACCCGAACGCCTCGCTCGCGAGCCGACCCGTCCAACCAGCGGCTAAGTCCAACGCGGCGCATTGCTTTCGGCCGTCGGACCCGAACGCCTCGCTCGCGAGCCGACTCGTCCAAACAGCGGCTAAGTCCAACGCGGCGCATTGCTTTTGGCCGGCGGACGCGAACGCCTCGCTCGCGAGCCGACCCGTCCAACCAGCGGCTAAGTCCAACGCGGCGCATTGCTTTTGGCCGGCGGACGCGAATGCCTCGCTCGCGAGCCGACCCGTCCAACCAGCGGCTAAGTCCAACGCGGCGCGTTGCTTTTGGCCGGCGGACGCGAACGCCTCGCTCGCGAGCCGACCCCTCCAACCAGCGGCTAAGTCCAACGCGGCGCATTGCTTTCGGCCGTCGGACCCGAACGCCTCGCTCGCGAGCCGACCCGTCCAACCAGCGGCTAAGTCCAACGCGGCGCATTGCTTTCGGCCGTCGGACCCGAACGCCTCGCTCGCGAGCCGACCCGTCCAACCAGCGGCTAAGTCCAACGCGGCGCATTGCTTTTGGCCGGCGGACCCGAACGCTTCGCTCGCGAGCCGACCCGTCCAACCAGCGGCTAAGTCCAACGCGGCGCATTGCTTTCGGCCGTCGGACCCGAACGCCTCGCTCGCGAGCCGACCCGTCCAACCAGCGGCTAAGTCCAACGCGGCGCATTGCTTTTGGCCGGCGGACCCGAACGCCTCGCTCGCGAGCCGACCCGTCCAACCAGCGGCTAAGTCCAACGCGGCGCATTGCTTTCGGCCGTCGGACCCGAACGCCTCGCTCGCGAGCCGACCCGTCCAACCAGCGGCTAAGTCCAACGCGGCGCATTGCTTTTGGCCGGCGGACCCGAACGCCTCGCTCGCGAGCCGACCCGTCCAACCAGCGGCTAAGTCCAACGCGGCGCATTGCTTTCGGCCGTCGGACCCGAACGCCTCGCTCGCGAGCGACCCGTCCAACCAGCGGCTAAGTCCAACGCGGCGCATTGCTTTTGGCCGGCGGACGCGAACGCCTCGCTCGCGAGCCGACCCGTCCAACCAGCGGCTAAGTCCAACGCGGTGCATTGCTTTCGGCCGGCGGACGCGAACGCCTCGCTCGCGAGCCGACCCGTCCAAACAGCGGCTAAGTCCAACGCGGCGCATTGCTTTCGGCCGTCGGACCCGAACGCCTCGCTCGCGAGCCGACCCCTCCAACCAGCGGCTAAGTCCAACGCGGCGCATTGCTTTTGGCCGGCGGACGCGAACGCCTCGCTCGCGAGCCGACCCGTCCAACCAGCGGCTAAGTCCAACGCGGTGCATTGCTTTCGGCCGGCGGACGCGAACGCCTCGCTCGCGAGCCGACCCGTCCAACCAGCGGCTAAGTCCAACGCGGTGCATTGCTTTCGGCCGGCGGACGCGAACGCCTCGCTCGCGAGCCGACCCGTCCAAACAGCGGCTAAGTCCAACGCGGCGCATTGCTTTCGGCCGTCGGACCCGAACGCCTCGCTCGCGAGCCGACCCCTCCAACCAGCGGCTAAGTCCAACGCGGCGCATTGCTTTTGGCCGGCGGACGCGAACGCCTCGCTCGCGAGCCGACCCGTCCAACCAGCGGCTAAGTCCAACGCGGTGCATTGCTTTCGGCCGGCGGACGCGAACGCCTCGCTCGCGAGCCGACCCGTCCAACCAGCGGCTAAGTCCAACGCGGCGCATTGCTTTTGGCCGGCGGACCCGAACGCCTCGCTCGCGAGCCGACCCGTCCAACCAGCGGCTAAGTCCAACGCGGCGCATTGCTTTCGGCCGGCGGACGCAAACGCCTCGCTCGCGAGCCGACCCCTCCAACCAGCGGCTAAGTCCAACGCGGCGCATTGCTTTCGGCCGGCGGACGCGAAAGCCTCGCTCGCGAGCCGACCCGTCCAACCAGCGGCTAAGTCCAACGCGGCGCATTGCTTTCGGCCGACGGACCCGAACGCCTCGCTCGCGAGCCGACCCCTCCAACCAGCGGCTAAGTCCAACGCGGCGCATTGCTTTCGGCCGGCGGACGCAAACGCCTCGCTCGCGAGCCGACCCCTCCAACCAGCGGCTAAGTCCAACGCGGCGCATTGCTTTCGGCCGGCGGACGCGAAAGCCTCGCTCGCGAGCCGACCCGTCCAACCAGCGGCTAAGTCCAACGCGGCGCATTGCTTTCGGCCGACGGACCCGAACGCCTCGCTCGCGAGCCGACCCCTCCAACCAGCGGCTAAGTCCAACGCGGCGCATTGCTTTCGGCCGGCGGACGCGAAAGCCTCGCTCGCGAGCCGACCCGTCCAACCAGCGGCTAAGTCCAACGCGGCGCATTGCTTTCGGCCGGCGGACGCAAACGCCTCGCTCGCGAGCCGACCCCTCCAACCAGCGGCTAAGTCCAACGCGGCGCATTGCTTTCGGCCGGCGGACGCGAAAGCCTCGCTCGCGAGCCGACCCGTCCAACCAGCGGCTAAGTCCAACGCGGCGCATTGCTTTTGGCCGGCGGACGCGAACGCCTCGCTCGCGAGCCGACCCGTCCAACCAGCGGCTAAGTCCAACGCGGTGCATTGCTTTCGGCCGGCGGACGCGAACGCCTCGCTCGCGAGCCGACCCGTCCAAACAGCGGCTAAGTCCAACGCGGCGCATTGCTTTTGGCCGGCGGACCCGAACGCCTCGCTCGCGAGCCGACCCGTCCAACCAGCGGCTAAGTCCAACGCGGCGCATTGCTTTTGGCCGGCAGACCCGAACGCCTCGCTCGCGAGCCGACCCGTCCAACCAGCGGCTAAGTCCAACGCGGCGCATTGCTTTCGGCCGTCGGACCCGAACGCCTCGCTCGCGAGCCGACTCGTCCAAACAGCGGCTAAGTCCAACGCGGCGCATTGCTTTTGGCCGGCGGACGCGAACGCCTCGCTCGCGAGCCGACCCGTCCAACCAGCGGCTAAGTCCAACGCGGCGCATTGCTTTTGGCCGGCGGACGCGAATGCCTCGCTCGCGAGCCGACCCGTCCAACCAGCGGCTAAGTCCAACGCGGCGCGTTGCTTTTGGCCGGCGGACGCGAACGCCTCGCTCGCGAGCCGACCCCTCCAACCAGCGGCTAAGTCCAACGCGGCGCATTGCTTTCGGCCGTCGGACCCGAACGCCTCGCTCGCGAGCCGACCCGTCCAACCAGCGGCTAAGTCCAACGCGGCGCATTGCTTTCGGCCGTCGGACCCGAACGCCTCGCTCGCGAGCCGACCCGTCCAACCAGCGGCTAAGTCCAACGCGGCGCATTGCTTTTGGCCGGCGGACCCGAACGCTTCGCTCGCGAGCCGACCCGTCCAACCAGCGGCTAAGTCCAACGCGGCGCATTGCTTTCGGCCGTCGGACCCGAACGCCTCGCTCGCGAGCCGACCCGTCCAACCAGCGGCTAAGTCCAACGCGGCGCATTGCTTTTGGCCGGCGGACCCGAACGCCTCGCTCGCGAGCCGACCCGTCCAACCAGCGGCTAAGTCCAACGCGGCGCATTGCTTTCGGCCGTCGGACCCGAACGCCTCGCTCGCGAGCCGACCCGTCCAACCAGCGGCTAAGTCCAACGCGGCGCATTGCTTTTGGCCGGCGGACCCGAACGCCTCGCTCGCGAGCCGACCCGTCCAACCAGCGGCTAAGTCCAACGCGGCGCATTGCTTTCGGCCGTCGGACCCGAACGCCTCGCTCGCGAGCGACCCGTCCAACCAGCGGCTAAGTCCAACGCGGCGCATTGCTTTTGGCCGGCGGACGCGAACGCCTCGCTCGCGAGCCGACCCGTCCAACCAGCGGCTAAGTCCAACGCGGTGCATTGCTTTCGGCCGGCGGACGCGAACGCCTCGCTCGCGAGCCGACCCGTCCAAACAGCGGCTAAGTCCAACGCGGCGCATTGCTTTCGGCCGTCGGACCCGAACGCCTCGCTCGCGAGCCGACACCTCCAACCAGCGGCTAAGTCCAACGCGGCGCATTGCTTTTGGCCGGCGGACGCGAACGCCTCGCTCGCGAGCCGACCCGTCCAACCAGCGGCTAAGTCCAACGCGGTGCATTGCTTTCGGCCGGCGGACGCGAACGCCTCGCTCGCGAGCCGACCCGTCCAACCAGCGGCTAAGTCCAACGCGGCGCATTGCTTTTGGCCGGCGGACCCGAACGCCTCGCTCGCGAGCCGACCCGTCCAACCAGCGGCTAAGTCCAACGCGGCGCATTGCTTTCGGCCGGCGGACGCAAACGCCTCGCTCGCGAGCCGACCCCTCCAACCAGCGGCTAAGTCCAACGCGGCGCATTGCTTTCGGCCGGCGGACGCGAAAGCCTCGCTCGCGAGCCGACCCGTCCAACCAGCGGCTAAGTCCAACGCGGCGCATTGCTTTCGGCCGACGGACCCGAACGCCTCGCTCGCGAGCCGACCCCTCCAACCAGCGGCTAAGTCCAACGCGGCGCATTGCTTTCGGCCGGCGGACGCAAACGCCTCGCTCGCGAGCCGACCCCTCCAACCAGCGGCTAAGTCCAACGCGGCGCATTGCTTTCGGCCGGCGGACGCGAAAGCCTCGCTCGCGAGCCGACCCGTCCAACCAGCGGCTAAGTCCAACGCGGCGCATTGCTTTCGGCCGACGGACCCGAACGCCTCGCTCGCGAGCCGACCCCTCCAACCAGCGGCTAAGTCCAACGCGGCGCATTGCTTTCGGCCGGCGGACGCAAACGCCTCGCTCGCGAGCCGACCCCTCCAACCAGCGGCTAAGTCCAACGCGGCGCATTGCTTTCGGCCGGCGGACGCGAAAGCCTCGCTCGCGAGCCGACCCCTCCAACCAGCGGCTAAGTCCAACGCGGCGCATTGCTTTTGGCCGGCGGACCCGAACGCTTCGCTCGCGAGCCGACCCGTCCAACCAGCGGCTAAGTCCAACGCGGCGCATTGCTTTCGGCCGTCGGACCCGAACGCCTCGCTCGCGAGCCGACCCGTCCAACCAGCGGCTAAGTCCAACGCGGCGCATTGCTTTTGGCCGGCGGACCCGAACGCCTCGCTCGCGAGCCGACCCGTCCAACCAGCGGCTAAGTCCAACGCGGCGCATTGCTTTCGGCCGTCGGACCCGAACGCCTCGCTCGCGAGCCGACCCGTCCAACCAGCGGCTAAGTCCAACGCGGCGCATTGCTTTTGGCCGGCGGACCCGAACGCCTCGCTCGCGAGCCGACCCGTCCAACCAGCGGCTAAGTCCAACGCGGCGCATTGCTTTCGGCCGTCGGACCCGAACGCCTCGCTCGCGAGCGACCCGTCCAACCAGCGGCTAAGTCCAACGCGGCGCATTGCTTTTGGCCGGCGGACGCGAACGCCTCGCTCGCGAGCCGACCCGTCCAACCAGCGGCTAAGTCCAACGCGGTGCATTGCTTTCGGCCGGCGGACGCGAACGCCTCGCTCGCGAGCCGACCCGTCCAAACAGCGGCTAAGTCCAACGCGGCGCATTGCTTTCGGCCGTCGGACCCGAACGCCTCGCTCGCGAGCCGACCCCTCCAACCAGCGGCTAAGTCCAACGCGGCGCATTGCTTTTGGCCGGCGGACGCGAACGCCTCGCTCGCGAGCCGACCCGTCCAACCAGCGGCTAAGTCCAACGCGGTGCATTGCTTTCGGCCGGCGGACGCGAACGCCTCGCTCGCGAGCCGACCCGTCCAACCAGCGGCTAAGTCCAACGCGGCGCATTGCTTTTGGCCGGCGGACCCGAACGCCTCGCTCGCGAGCCGACCCGTCCAACCAGCGGCTAAGTCCAACGCGGCGCATTGCTTTCGGCCGGCGGACGCAAACGCCTCGCTCGCGAGCCGACCCCTCCAACCAGCGGCTAAGTCCAACGCGGCGCATTGCTTTCGGCCGGCGGACGCGAAAGCCTCGCTCGCGAGCCGACCCGTCCAACCAGCGGCTAAGTCCAACGCGGCGCATTGCTTTCGGCCGACGGACCCGAACGCCTCGCTCGCGAGCCGACCCCTCCAACCAGCGGCTAAGTCCAACGCGGCGCATTGCTTTCGGCCGGCGGACGCAAACGCCTCGCTCGCGAGCCGACCCCTCCAACCAGCGGCTAAGTCCAACGCGGCGCATTGCTTTCGGCCGGCGGACGCGAAAGCCTCGCTCGCGAGCCGACCCGTCCAACCAGCGGCTAAGTCCAACGCGGCGCATTGCTTTCGGCCGACGGACCCGAACGCCTCGCTCGCGAGCCGACCCCTCCAACCAGCGGCTAAGTCCAACGCGGCGCATTGCTTTCGGCCGGCGGACGCAAACGCCTCGCTCGCGAGCCGACCCCTCCAACCAGCGGCTAAGTCCAACGCGGCGCATTGCTTTCGGCCGGCGGACGCGAAAGCCTCGCTCGCGAGCCGACCCCTCCAACCAGCGGCTAAGTCCAACGCGGCGCATTGCTTTCGGCCGGCGGACGCGAAAGCCTCGCTCGCGAGCCGACCCGTCCAACCAGCGGCTAAGTCCAACGCGGCGCATTGCTTTTGGCCGGCGGACGCGAACGCCTCGCTCGCGAGCCGACCCGTCCAACCAGCGGCTAAGTCCAACGCGGTGCATTGCTTTCGGCCGGCGGACGCGAACGCCTCGCTCGCGAGCCGACCCGTCCAAACAGCGGCTAAGTCCAACGCGGCGCATTGCTTTTGGCCGGCGGACCCGAACGCCTCGCTCGCGAGCCGACCCGTCCAACCAGCGGCTAAGTCCAACGCGGCGCATTGCTTTTGGCCGGCGGACCCGAACGCCTCGCTCGCGAGCCGACCCGTCCAACCAGCGGCTAAGTCCAACGCGGCGCATTGCTTTCGGCCGTCGGACCCGAACGCCTCGCTCGCGAGCCGACCCGTCCAACCAGCGGCTAAGTCCAACGCGGCGCATTGCTTTCGGCCGACGGACCCGAACGCCTCGCTCGCGAGCCGACCCCTCCAACCAGCGGCTAAGTCCAACGCGGCGCATTGCTTTCGGCCGGCGGACGCAAACGCCTCGCTCGCGAGCCGACCCGTCCAACCAGCGGCTAAGTCCAACGCGGCGCGTTGCTTTTGGCCGGCGGACGCGAACGCCTCGCTCGCGAGCCGACCCCTCCAACCAGCGGCTAAGTCCAACGCGGCGCATTGCTTTTGGCCGGCGGACCCGAACGCTTCGCTCGCGAGCCGACCCGTCCAACCAGCGGCTAAGTCCAACGCGGCGCATTGCTTTCGGCCGTCGGACCCGAACGCCTCGCTCGCGAGCCGACCCGTCCAACCAGCGGCTAAGTCCAACGCGGCGCATTGCTTTTGGCCGGCGGACCCGAACGCCTCGCTCGCGAGCCGACCCGTCCAACCAGCGGCTAAGTCCAACGCGGCGCATTGCTTTCGGCCGTCGGACCCGAACGCCTCGCTCGCGAGCCGACCCGTCCAACCAGCGGCTAAGTCCAACGCGGCGCATTGCTTTTGGCCGGCGGACCCGAACGCCTCGCTCGCGAGCCGACCCGTCCAACCAGCGGCTAAGTCCAACGCGGCGCATTGCTTTCGGCCGTCGGACCCGAACGCCTCGCTCGCGAGCGACCCGTCCAACCAGCGGCTAAGTCCAACGCGGCGCATTGCTTTTGGCCGGCGGACGCGAACGCCTCGCTCGCGAGCCGACCCGTCCAACCAGCGGCTAAGTCCAACGCGGTGCATTGCTTTCGGCCGGCGGACGCGAACGCCTCGCTCGCGAGCCGACCCGTCCAAACAGCGGCTAAGTCCAACGCGGCGCATTGCTTTCGGCCGTCGGACCCGAACGCCTCGCTCGCGAGCCGACCCCTCCAACCAGCGGCTAAGTCCAACGCGGCGCATTGCTTTTGGCCGGCGGACGCGAACGCCTCGCTCGCGAGCCGACCCGTCCAACCAGCGGCTAAGTCCAACGCGGTGCATTGCTTTCGGCCGGCGGACGCGAACGCCTCGCTCGCGAGCCGACCCGTCCAACCAGCGGCTAAGTCCAACGCGGCGCATTGCTTTTGGCCGGCGGACCCGAACGCCTCGCTCGCGAGCCGACCCGTCCAACCAGCGGCTAAGTCCAACGCGGCGCATTGCTTTCGGCCGGCGGACGCAAACGCCTCGCTCGCGAGCCGACCCCTCCAACCAGCGGCTAAGTCCAACGCGGCGCATTGCTTTCGGCCGGCGGACGCGAAAGCCTCGCTCGCGAGCCGACCCGTCCAACCAGCGGCTAAGTCCAACGCGGCGCATTGCTTTCGGCCGACGGACCCGAACGCCTCGCTCGCGAGCCGACCCCTCCAACCAGCGGCTAAGTCCAACGCGGCGCATTGCTTTCGGCCGGCGGACGCAAACGCCTCGCTCGCGAGCCGACCCCTCCAACCAGCGGCTAAGTCCAACGCGGCGCATTGCTTTCGGCCGGCGGACGCGAAAGCCTCGCTCGCGAGCCGACCCGTCCAACCAGCGGCTAAGTCCAACGCGGCGCATTGCTTTCGGCCGACGGACCCGAACGCCTCGCTCGCGAGCCGACCCCTCCAACCAGCGGCTAAGTCCAACGCGGCGCATTGCTTTCGGCCGGCGGACGCAAACGCCTCGCTCGCGAGCCGACCCCTCCAACCAGCGGCTAAGTCCAACGCGGCGCATTGCTTTCGGCCGGCGGACGCGAAAGCCTCGCTCGCGAGCCGACCCCTCCAACCAGCGGCTAAGTCCAACGCGGCGCATTGCTTTCGGCCGGCGGACGCGAAAGCCTCGCTCGCGAGCCGACCCGTCCAACCAGCGGCTAAGTCCAACGCGGCGCATTGCTTTTGGCCGGCGGACGCGAACGCCTCGCTCGCGAGCCGACCCGTCCAACCAGCGGCTAAGTCCAACGCGGTGCATTGCTTTCGGCCGGCGGACGCGAACGCCTCGCTCGCGAGCCGACCCGTCCAAACAGCGGCTAAGTCCAACGCGGCGCATTGCTTTTGGCCGGCGGACCCGAACGCCTCGCTCGCGAGCCGACCCGTCCAACCAGCGGCTAAGTCCAACGCGGCGCATTGCTTTTGGCCGGCGGACCCGAACGCCTCGCTCGCGAGCCGACCCGTCCAACCAGCGGCTAAGTCCAACGCGGCGCATTGCTTTCGGCCGTCGGACCCGAACGCCTCGCTCGCGAGCCGACTCGTCCAAACAGCGGCTAAGTCCAACGCGGCGCATTGCTTTTGGCCGGCGGACGCGAACGCCTCGCTCGCGAGCCGACCCGTCCAACCAGCGGCTAAGTCCAACGCGGCGCATTGCTTTTGGCCGGCGGACGCGAATGCCTCGCTCGCGAGCCGACCCGTCCAACCAGCGGCTAAGTCCAACGCGGCGCGTTGCTTTTGGCCGGCGGACGCGAACGCCTCGCTCGCGAGCCGACCCCTCCAACCAGCGGCTAAGTCCAACGCGGCGCATTGCTTTCGGCCGTCGGACCCGAACGCCTCGCTCGCGAGCCGACCCGTCCAACCAGCGGCTAAGTCCAACGCGGCGCATTGCTTTCGGCCGTCGGACCCGAACGCCTCGCTCGCGAGCCGACCCGTCCAACCAGCGGCTAAGTCCAACGCGGCGCATTGCTTTTGGCCGTCGGACCCGAACGCCTCGCTCGCGAGCCGACCCGTCCAACCAGCGGCTAAGTCCAACGCGGCGCATTGCTTTTGGCCGGCGGACCCGAACGCCTCGCTCGCGAGCCGACCCGTCCAACCAGCGGCTAAGTCCAACGCGGCGCATTGCTTTCGGCCGTCGGACCCGAACGCCTCGCTCGCGAGCGACCCGTCCAACCAGCGGCTAAGTCCAACGCGGCGCATTGCTTTTGGCCGGCGGACGCGAACGCCTCGCTCGCGAGCCGACCCGTCCAACCAGCGGCTAAGTCCAACGCGGTGCATTGCTTTCGGCCGGCGGACGCGAACGCCTCGCTCGCGAGCCGACCCGTCCAAACAGCGGCTAAGTCCAACGCGGCGCATTGCTTTCGGCCGTCGGACCCGAACGCCTCGCTCGCGAGCCGACCCCTCCAACCAGCGGCTAAGTCCAACGCGGCGCATTGCTTTCGGCCGGCGGACGCAAACGCCTCGCTCGCGAGCCGACCCCTCCAACCAGCGGCTAAGTCCAACGCGGCGCATTGCTTTCGGCCGGCGGACGCGAAAGCCTCGCTCGCGAGCCGACCCGTCCAACCAGCGGCTAAGTCCAACGCGGTGCATTGCTTTCGGCCGGCGGACGCGAACGCCTCGCTCGCGAGCCGACCCGTCCAACCAGCGGCTAAGTCCAACGCGGCGCATTGCTTTCGGCCGTCGGACCCGAACGCCTCGCTCGCGAGCCGACCCGTCCAACCAGCGGCTAAGTCCAACGCGGCGCATTGCTTTCGGCCGTCGGACCCGAACGCCTCGCTCGCGAGCCGACCCGTCCAACCAGCGGCTAAGTCCAACGCGGCGCATTGCTTTTGGCCGGCGGACGCGAACGCCTCGCTCGCGAGCCGACCCGTCCAACCAGCGGCTAAGTCCAACGCGGTGCATTGCTTTCGGCCGGCGGACGCGAACGCCTCGCTCGCGAGCCGACCCGTCCAAACAGCGGCTAAGTCCAACGCGGCGCATTGCTTTTGGCCGGCGGACCCGAACGCCTCTCTCGCGAGCCGACCCGTCCAACCAGCGGCTAAGTCCAACGCGGTGCATTGCTTTCGGCCGGCGGACGCGAACGCCTCGCTCGCGAGCCGACCCGTCCAAACAGCGGCTAAGTCCAACGCGGCGCATTGCTTTTGGCCGGCGGACCCGAACGCCTCGCTCGCGAGCCGACCCGTCCAACCAGCGGCTAAGTCCAACGCGGCGCATTGCTTTTGGCCGGCGGACCCGAACGCCTCGCTCGCGAGCCGACCCGTCCAACCAGCGGCTAAGTCCAACGCGGCGCATTGCTTTCGGCCGTCGGACCCGAACGCCTCGCTCGCGAGCCGACCCGTCCAACCAGCGGCTAAGTCCAACGCGGCGCATTGCTTTTGGCCGGCGGACGCGAACGCCTCGCTCGCGAGCCGACCCGTCCAACCAGCGGCTAAGTCCAACGCGGTGCATTGCTTTCGGCCGGCGGACGCGAACGCCTCGCTCGCGAGCCTACCCGTCCAAACAGCGGCTAAGTCCAACGCGGCGCATTGCTTTTGGCCGGCGGACCCGAACGCCTCGCTCGCGAGCCGACCCGTCCAACCAGCGGCTAAGTCCAACGCGGCGCATTGCTTTCGGCCGGCGGACGCAAACGCCTCGCTCGCGAGCCGACCCCTCCAACCAGCGGCTAAGTCCAACGCGGCGCATTGCTTTCGGCCGGCGGACGCGAAAGCCTCGCTCGCGAGCCGACCCGTCCAACCAGCGGCTAAGTCCAACGCGGTGCATTGCTTTCGGCCGGCGGACGCGAACGCCTCGCTCGCGAGCCGACCCGTCCAACCAGCGGCTAAGTCCAACGCGGCGCATTGCTTTCGGCCGTCGGACCCGAACGCCTCGCTCGCGAGCCGACCCGTCCAACCAGCGGCTAAGTCCAACGCGGCGCATTGCTTTTGGCCGGCGGACGCGAACGCCTCGCTCGCGAGCCGACCCGTCCAACCAGCGGCTAAGTCCAACGCGGTGCATTGCTTTCGGCCGGCGGACGCGAACGCCTCGCTCGCGAGCCGACCCGTCCAAACAGCGGCTAAGTCCAACGCGGCGCATTGCTTTTGGCCGGCGGACCCGAACGCCTCGCTCGCGAGCCGACCCGTCCAACCAGCGGCTAAGTCCAACGCGGTGCATTGCTTTCGGCCGGCGGACGCGAACGCCTCGCTCGCGAGCCGACCCGTCCAAACAGCGGCTAAGTCCAACGCGGCGCATTGCTTTTGGCCGGCGGACCCGAACGCCTCGCTCGCGAGCCGACCCGTCCAACCAGCGGCTAAGTCCAACGCGGCGCATTGCTTTTGGCCGGCGGACCCGAACGCCTCGCTCGCGAGCCGACCCGTCCAACCAGCGGCTAAGTCCAACGCGGCGCATTGCTTTTGGCCGGCGGACCCGAACGCCTCGCTCGCGAGCCGACCCGTCCAACCAGCGGCTAAGTCCAACGCGGTGCATTGCTTTCGGCCGGCGGACGCGAACGCCTCGCTCGCGAGCCGACCCGTCCAAACAGCGGCTAAGTCCAACGCGGCGCATTGCTTTTGGCCGGCGGACCCGAACGCCTCGCTCGCGAGCCGACCCGTCCAACCAGCGGCTAAGTCCAACGCGGCGCATTGCTTTTGGCCGGCGGACCCGAACGCCTCGCTCGCGAGCCGACCCGTCCAACCAGCGGCTAAGTCCAACGCGGCGCATTGCTTTTGGCCGGCGGACCCGAACGCTTCGCTCGCGAGCCGACCCGTCCAAACAGCGGCTAAGTCCAACGCGGCGCATTGCTTTTGGCCGGCGGACCCGAACGCCTCGCTCGCGAGCCGACCCGTCCAACCAGCGGCTAAGTCCAACGCGGCGCGTTGCTTTTGGCCGGCGGACGCGAACGCCTCGCTCGCGAGCCGACCCCTCCAACCAGCGGCTAAGTCCAACGCGGCGCATTGCTTTTGGCCGGCGGACCCGAACGCTTCGCTCGCGAGCCGACCCGTCCAAACAGCGGCTAAGTCCAACGCGGCGCATTGCTTTCGGCCGTCGGACCCGAACGCCTCGCTCGCGAGCGACCCGTCCAACCAGCGGCTAAGTCCAACGCGGCGCATTGCTTTTGGCCGGAGGACGCGAACGCCTCGCTCGCGAGCCGACCCGTCCAACCAGCGGCTAAGTCCAACGCGGTGCATTGCTTTCGGCCGGCGGACGCGAACGCCTCGCTCGCGAGCCGACCCCTCCAACCAGCGGCTAAGTCCAACGCGGCGCATTGCTTTTGGCCGGCGGACGCGAACGCCTCGCTCGCGAGCCGACCCGTCCAACCAGCGGCTAAGTCCAACGCGGTGCATTGCTTTCGGCCGGCGGACGCGAACGCCTCGCTCGCGAGCCGACCCGTCCAACCAGCGGCTAAGTCCAACGCGGCGCATTGCTTTCGGCCGGCGGACGCAAACGCCTCGCTCGCGAGCCGACCCCTCCAACCAGCGGCTAAGTCCAACGCGGCGCATTGCTTTCGGCCGGCGGACGCGAAAGCCTCGCTCGCGAGCCGACCCGTCCAACCAGCGGCTAAGTCCAACGCGGCGCATTGCTTTCGGCCGTCGGACCCGAACGCCTCGCTCGCGAGCCGACCCGTCCAACCAGCGGCTAAGTCCAACGCGGTGCATTGCTTTCGGCCGGCGGACGCGAACGCCTCGCTCGCGAGCCGACCCGTCCAACCAGCGGCTAAGTCCAACGCGGCGCATTGCTTTCGGCCGGCGGACGCAAACGCCTCGCTCGCGAGCCGACCCCTCCAACCAGCGGCTAAGTCCAACGCGGCGCATTGCTTTCGGCCGGCGGACGCGAACGCCTCGCTCGCGAGCCGACCCGTCCAACCAGCGGCTAAGTCCAACGCGGCGCATTGCTTTCGGCCGGCGGACGCAAACGCCTCGCTCGCGAGCCGACCCCTCCAACCAGCGGCTAAGTCCAACGCGGCGCATTGCTTTCGGCCGGCGGACGCGAAAGCCTCGCTCGCGAGCCGACCCGTCCAACCAGCGGCTAAGTCCAACGCGGCGCATTGCTTTCGGCCGGCGGACGCGAACGCCTCGCTCGCGAGCCGACCCGTCCAACCAGCGGCTAAGTCCAACGCGGCGCATTGCTTTCGGCCGGCGGACGCAAACGCCTCGCTCGCGAGCCGACCCCTCCAACCAGCGGCTAAGTCCAACGCGGCGCATTGCTTTCGGCCGGCGGACGCGAAAGCCTCGCTCGCGAGCCGACCCGTCCAACCAGCGGCTAAGTCCAACGCGGCGCATTGCTTTCGGCCGTCGGACCCGAACGCCTCGCTCGCGAGCCGACTCGTCCAAACAGCGGCTAAGTCCAACGCGGCGCATTGCTTTTGGCCGGCGGACGCGAACGCCTCGCTCGCGAGCCGACCCGTCCAACCAGCGGCTAAGTCCAACGCGGCGCATTGCTTTTGGCCGGCGGACGCGAATGCCTCGCTCGCGAGCCGACCCGTCCAACCAGCGGCTAAGTCCAACGCGGCGCGTTGCTTTTGGCCGGCGGACGCGAACGCCTCGCTCGCGAGCCGACCCCTCCAACCAGCGGCTAAGTCCAACGCGGCGCATTGCTTTCGGCCGTCGGACCCGAACGCCTCGCTCGCGAGCCGACCCGTCCAACCAGCGGCTAAGTCCAACGCGGCGCATTGCTTTTGGCCGGCGGACCCGAACGCTTCGCTCGCGAGCCGACCCGTCCAACCAGCGGCTAAGTCCAACGCGGTGCATTGCTTTCGGCCGGCGGACGCGAACGCCTCGCTCGCGAGCCGACCCCTCCAACCAGCGGCTAAGTCCAACGCGGCGCATTGCTTTCGGCCGTCGGACCCGAACGCCTCGCTCGCGAGCCGACCCGTCCAACCAGCGGCTAAGTCCAACGCGGCGCATTGCTTTTGGCCGGCGGACGCGAACGCCTCGCTCGCGAGCCGACCCGTCCAACCAGCGGCTAAGTCCAACGCGGCGCATTGCTTTCGGCCGTCGGACCCGAACGCCTCGCTCGCGAGCCGACCCGTCCAACCAGCGGCTAAGTCCAACGCGGCGCATTGCTTTTGGCCGGCGGACCCGAACGCTTCGCTCGCGAGCCGACCCGTCCAACCAGCGGCTAAGTCCAACGCGGCGCATTGCTTTCGGCCGTCGGACCCGAACGCCTCGCTCGCGAGCCGACCCGTCCAACCAGCGGCTAAGTCCAACGCGGCGCATTGCTTTTGGCCGGCGGACCCGAACGCCTCGCTCGCGAGCCGACCCGTCCAACCAGCGGCTAAGTCCAACGCGGCGCATTGCTTTCGGCCGTCGGACCCGAACGCCTCGCTCGCGAGCCGACCCGTCCAACCAGCGGCTAAGTCCAACGCGGCGCATTGCTTTCGGCCGTCGGACCCGAACGCCTCGCTCGCGAGCCGACCCGTCCAACCAGCGGCTAAGTCCAACGCGGCGCATTGCTTTTGGCCGGCGGACGCGAACGCCTCGCTCGCGAGCCGACCCGTCCAACCAGCGGCTAAGTCCAACACGGCGCATTGCTTTTGGCCGGCGGACGCGAATGCCTCGCTCGCGAGCCGACCCGTCCAACCAGCGGCTAAGTCCAACGCGGCGCGTTGCTTTTGGCCGGCGGACGCGAACGCCTCGCTCGCGAGCCGACCCCTCCAACCAGCGGCTAAGTCCAACGCGGCGCATTGCTTTCGGCCGTCGGACCCGAACGCCTCGCTCGCGAGCCGACCCGTCCAACCAGCGGCTAAGTCCAACGCGGCGCATTGCTTTTGGCCGGCGGACCCGAACGCTTCGCTCGCGAGCCGACCCGTCCAACCAGCGGCTAAGTCCAACGCGGCGCATTGCTTTCGGCCGTCGGACCCGAACGCCTCGCTCGCGAGCCGACCCGTCCAACCAGCGGCTAAGTCCAACGCGGCGCATTGCTTTTGGCCGGCGGACCCGAACGCCTCGCTCGCGAGCCGACCCGTCCAACCAGCGGCTAAGTCCAACGCGGCGCATTGCTTTCGGCCGTCGGACCCGAACGCCTCGCTCGCGAGCCGACCCGTCCAACCAGCGGCTAAGTCCAACGCGGCGCATTGCTTTTGGCCGGCGGACCCGAACGCCTCGCTCGCGAGCCGACCCGTCCAACCAGCGGCTAAGTCCAACGCGGCGCATTGCTTTCGGCCGTCGGACCCGAACGCCTCGCTCGCGAGCCGACCCGTCCAACCAGCGGCTAAGTCCAACGCGGCGCATTGCTTTTGGCCGGCGGACGCGAACGCCTCGCTCGCGAGCCGACCCGTCCAACCAGCGGCTAAGTCCAACGCGGCGCATTGCTTTTGGCCGGCGGACGCGAATGCCTCGCTCGCGAGCCGACCCGTCCAACCAGCGGCTAAGTCCAACGCGGCGCGTTGCTTTTGGCCGGCGGACGCGAACGCCTCGCTCGCGAGCCGACCCCTCCAACCAGCGGCTAAGTCCAACGCGGCGCATTGCTTTCGGCCGTCGGACCCGAACGCCTCGCTCGCGAGCCGACCCGTCCAACCAGCGGCTAAGTCCAACGCGGCGCATTGCTTTTGGCCGGCGGACCCGAACGCCTCGCTCGCGAGCCGACCCGTCCAACCAGCGGCTAAGTCCAACGCGGCGCATTGCTTTCGGCCGTCGGACCCGAACGCCTCGCTCGCGAGCCGACCCGTCCAACCAGCGGCTAAGTCCAACGCGGCGCATTGCTTTCGGCCGTCGGACCCGAACGCCTCGCTCGCGAGCCGACCCGTCCAACCAGCGGCTAAGTCCAACGCGGCGCATTGCTTTTGGCCGGCGGACGCGAACGCCTCGCTCGCGAGCCGACCCGTCCAACCAGCGGCTAAGTCCAACGCGGCGCATTGCTTTTGGCCGGCGGACGCGAATGCCTCGCTCGCGAGCCGACCCGTCCAACCAGCGGCTAAGTCCAACGCGGCGCGTTGCTTTTGGCCGGCGGACGCGAACGCCTCGCTCGCGAGCCGACCCCTCCAACCAGCGGCTAAGTCCAACGCGGCGCATTGCTTTCGGCCGTCGGACCCGAACGCCTCGCTCGCGAGCCGACCCGTCCAACCAGCGGCTAAGTCCAACGCGGCGCATTGCTTTTGGCCGGCGGACCCGAACGCTTCGCTCGCGAGCCGACCCGTCCAACCAGCGGCTAAGTCCAACGCGGCGCATTGCTTTCGGCCGTCGGACCCGAACGCCTCGCTCGCGAGCCGACCCGTCCAACCAGCGGCTAAGTCCAACGCGGCGCATTGCTTTTGGCCGGCGGACCCGAACGCCTCGCTCGCGAGCCGACCCGTCCAACCAGCGGCTAAGTCCAACGCGGCGCATTGCTTTCGGCCGTCGGACCCGAACGCCTCGCTCGCGAGCCGACCCGTCCAACCAGCGGCTAAGTCCAACGCGGCGCATTGCTTTTGGCCGGCGGACCCGAACGCCTCGCTCGCGAGCCGACCCGTCCAACCAGCGGCTAAGTCCAACGCGGCGCATTGCTTTCGGCCGTCGGACCCGAACGCCTCGCTCGCGAGCGACCCGTCCAACCAGCGGCTAAGTCCAACGCGGCGCATTGCTTTTGGCCGGCGGACGCGAACGCCTCGCTCGCGAGCCGACCCGTCCAACCAGCGGCTAAGTCCAACGCGGTGCATTGCTTTCGGCCGGCGGACGCGAACGCCTCGCTCGCGAGCCGACCCGTCCAAACAGCGGCTAAGTCCAACGCGGCGCATTGCTTTCGGCCGTCGGACCCGAACGCCTCGCTCGCGAGCCGACCCCTCCAACCAGCGGCTAAGTCCAACGCGGCGCATTGCTTTTGGCCGGCGGACGCGAACGCCTCGCTCGCGAGCCGACCCGTCCAACCAGCGGCTAAGTCCAACGCGGTGCATTGCTTTCGGCCGGCGGAAGCGAACGCCTCGCTCGCGAGCCGACCCGTCCAACCAGCGGCTAAGTCCAACGTGGCGCATTGCTTTTGGCCGGCGGACCCGAACGCCTCGCTCGCGAGCCGACCCGTCCAACCAGCGGCTAAGTCCAACGCGGCGCATTGCTTTCGGCCGGCGGACGCGAAAGCCTCGCTCGCGAGCCGACCCGTCCAACCAGCGGCTAAGTCCAACGCGGTGCATTGCTTTCGGCCGGCGGACGCGAACGCCTCGCTCGCGAGCCGACCCGTCCAACCAGCGGCTAAGTCCAACGCGGCGCATTGCTTTCGGCCGTCGGACCCGAACGCCTCGCTCGCGAGCCGACCCGTCCAACCAGCGGCTAAGTCCAACGCGGCGCATTGCTTTCGGCCGTCGGACCCGAACGCCTCGCTCGCGAGCCGACCCGTCCAACCAGCGGCTAAGTCCAACGCGGCGCATTGCTTTTGGCCGGCGGACGCGAACGCCTCGCTCGCGAGCCGACCCGTCCAACCAGCGGCTAAGTCCAACGCGGTGCATTGCTTTCGGCCGGCGGACGCGAACGCCTCGCTCGCGAGCCGACCCGTCCAAACAGCGGCTAAGTCCAACGCGGCGCATTGCTTTTGGCCGGCGGACCCGAACGCCTCGCTCGCGAGCCGACCCGTCCAACCAGCGGCTAAGTCCAACGCGGTGCATTGCTTTCGGCCGGCGGACGCGAACGCCTCGCTCGCGAGCCGACCCGTCCAAACAGCGGCTAAGTCCAACGCGGCGCATTGCTTTTGGCCGGCGGACCCGAACGCCTCGCTCGCGAGCCGACCCGTCCAACCAGCGGCTAAGTCCAACGCGGCGCATTGCTTTCGGCCGGCGGACGCAAACGCCTCGCTCGCGAGCCGACCCCTCCAACCAGCGGCTAAGTCCAACGCGGCGCATTGCTTTCGGCCGGCGGACGCGAAAGCCTCGCTCGCGAGCCGACCCGTCCAACCAGCGGCTAAGTCCAACGCGGTGCATTGCTTTCGGCCGGCGGACGCGAACGCCTCGCTCGCGAGCCGACCCGTCCAACCAGCGGCTAAGTCCAACGCGGCGCATTGCTTTCGGCCGTCGGACCCGAACGCCTCGCTCGCGAGCCGACCCGTCCAACCAGCGGCTAAGTCCAACGCGGCGCATTGCTTTTGGCCGGCGGACGCGAACGCCTCGCTCGCGAGCCGACCCGTCCAACCAGCGGCTAAGTCCAACGCGGTGCATTGCTTTCGGCCGGCGGACGCGAACGCCTCGCTCGCGAGCCGACCCGTCCAAACAGCGGCTAAGTCCAACGCGGCGCATTGCTTTTGGCCGGCGGACCCGAACGCCTCGCTCGCGAGCCGACCCGTCCAACCAGCGGCTAAGTCCAACGCGGTGCATTGCTTTCGGCCGGCGGACGCGAACGCCTCGCTCGCGAACCGACCCGTCCAAACAGCGGCTAAGTCCAACGCGGTGCATTGCTTTCGGCCGGCGGACGCGAACGCCTCGCTCGCGAGCCGACCCGTCCAAACAGCGGCTAAGTCCAACGCGGCGCATTGCTTTTGGCCGGCGGACCCGAACGCCTCGCTCGCGAGCCGACCCGTCCAACCAGCGGCTAAGTCCAACGCGGTGCATTGCTTTCGGCCGGCGGACCCGAACGCCTCGCTCGCGAGCCGACCCGTCCAACCAGCGGCTAAGTCCAACGCGGCGCATTGCTTTTGGCCGGCGGACCCGAACGCTTCGCTCGCGAGCCGACCCGTCCAAACAGCGGCTAAGTCCAACGCGGCGCATTGCTTTTGGCCGGCGGACCCGAACGCCTCGCTCGCGAGCCGACCCGTCCAACCAGCGGCTAAGTCCAACGCGGCGCGTTGCTTTTGGCCGGCGGACGCGAACGCCTCGCTCGCGAGCCGACCCCTCCAACCAGCGGCTAAGTCCAACGCGGCGCATTGCTTTCGGCCGTCGGACCCGAACGCCTCGCTCGCGAGCCGACCCGTCCAACCAGCGGCTAAGTCCAACGCGGCGCATTGCTTTTGGCCGGCGGACCCGAACGCTTCGCTCGCGAGCCGACCCGTCCAACCAGCGGCTAAGTCCAACGCGGCGCATTGCTTTCGGCCGTCGGACCCGAACGCCTCGCTCGCGAGCCGACCCGTCCAACCAGCGGCTAAGTCCAACGCGGCGCATTGCTTTTGGCCGGCGGACCCGAACGCCTCGCTCGCGAGCCGACCCGTCCAACCAGCGGCTAAGTCCAACGCGGCGCATTGCTTTCGGCCGTCGGACCCGAACGCCTCGCTCGCGAGCCGACTCGTCCAACCAGCGGCTAAGTCCAACGCGGCGCATTGCTTTTGGCCGGCGGACGCGAATGCCTCGCTCGCGAGCCGACCCGTCCAACCAGCGGCTAAGTCCAACGCGGCGCGTTGCTTTTGGCCGGCGGACGCGAACGCCTCGCTCGCGAGCCGACCCCTCCAACCAGCGGCTAAGTCCAACGCGGCGCATTGCTTTCGGCCGTCGGACCCGAACGCCTCGCTCGCGAGCCGACCCGTCCAACCAGCGGCTAAGTCCAACGCGGCGCATTGCTTTTGGCCGGCGGACCCGAACGCTTCGCTCGCGAGCCGACCCGTCCAAACAGCGGCTAAGTCCAACGCGGCGCATTGCTTTTGGCCGGCGGACCCGAACGCCTCGCTCGCGAGCCGACCCGTCCAACCAGCGGCTAAGTCCAACGCGGCGCGTTGCTTTTGGCCGGCGGACGCGAACGCCTCGCTCGCGAGCCGACCCCTCCAACCAGCGGCTAAGTCCAACGCGGCGCATTGCTTTCGGCCGTCGGACCCGAACGCCTCGCTCGCGAGCCGACCCGTCCAACCAGCGGCTAAGTCCAACGCGGCGCATTGCTTTTGGCCGGCGGACCCGAACGCTTCGCTCGCGAGCCGACCCGTCCAACCAGCGGCTAAGTCCAACGCGGCGCATTGCTTTCGGCCGTCGGACCCGAACGCCTCGCTCGCGAGCCGACCCGTCCAACCAGCGGCTAAGTCCAACGCGGCGCATTGCTTTTGGCCGGCGGACGCGAACGCCTCGCTCGCGAGCCGACCCCTCCAACCAGCGGCTAAGTCCAACGCGGCGCATTGCTTTCGGCCGTCGGACCCGAACGCCTCGCTCGCGAGCCGACCCGTCCAACCAGCGGCTAAGTCCAACGCGGCGCATTGCTTTTGGCCGGCGGACCCGAACGCCTCGCTCGCGAGCCGACCCGTCCAACCAGCGGCTAAGTCCAACGCGGCGCATTGCTTTCGGCCGTCGGACCCGAACGCCTCGCTCGCGAGCCGACCCGTCCAACCAGCGGCTAAGTCCAACGCGGCGCATTGCTTTCGGCCGTCGGACCCGAACGCCTCGCTCGCGAGCCGACCCGTCCAACCAGCGGCTAAGTCCAACGCGGCGCATTGCTTTTGGCCGGCGGACGCGAACGCCTCGCTCGCGAGCCGACCCGTCCAACCAGCGGCTAAGTCCAACGCGGCGCATTGCTTTTGGCCGGCGGACGCGAATGCCTCGCTCGCGAGCCGACCCGTCCAACCAGCGGCTAAGTCCAACGCGGCGCGTTGCTTTTGGCCGGCGGACGCGAACGCCTCGCTCGCGAGCCGACCCCTCCAACCAGCGGCTAAGTCCAACGCGGCGCATTGCTTTCGGCCGTCGGACCCGAACGCCTCGCTCGCGAGCCGACCCGTCCAACCAGCGGCTAAGTCCAACGCGGCGCATTGCTTTTGGCCGGCGGACCCGAACGCTTCGCTCGCGAGCCGACCCGTCCAACCAGCGGCTAAGTCCAACGCGGCGCATTGCTTTCGGCCGTCGGACCCGAACGCCTCGCTCGCGAGCCGACCCGTCCAACCAGCGGCTAAGTCCAACGCGGCGCATTGCTTTTGGCCGGCGGACCCGAACGCCTCGCTCGCGAGCCGACCCGTCCAACCAGCGGCTAAGTCCAACGCGGCGCATTGCTTTCGGCCGTCGGACCCGAACGCCTCGCTCGCGAGCCGACCCGTCCAACCAGCGGCTAAGTCCAACGCGGCGCATTGCTTTTGGCCGGCGGACCCGAACGCCTCGCTCGCGAGCCGACCCGTCCAACCAGCGGCTAAGTCCAACGCGGCGCATTGCTTTCGGCCGTCGGACCCGAACGCCTCGCTCGCGAGCGACCCGTCCAACCAGCGGCTAAGTCCAACGCGGCGCATTGCTTTTGGCCGGCGGACGCGAACGCCTCGCTCGCGAGCCGACCCGTCCAACCAGCGGCTAAGTCCAACGCGGTGCATTGCTTTCGGCCGGCGGACGCGAACGCCTCGCTCGCGAGCCGACCCGTCCAAACAGCGGCTAAGTCCAACGCGGCGCATTGCTTTCGGCCGTCGGACCCGAACGCCTCGCTCGCGAGCCGACCCCTCCAACCAGCGGCTAAGTCCAACGCGGCGCATTGCTTTTGGCCGGCGGACGCGAACGCCTCGCTCGCGAGCCGACCCGTCCAACCAGCGGCTAAGTCCAACGCGGTGCATTGCTTTCGGCCGGCGGAAGCGAACGCCTCGCTCGCGAGCCGACCCGTCCAACCAGCGGCTAAGTCCAACGTGGCGCATTGCTTTTGGCCGGCGGACCCGAACGCCTCGCTCGCGAGCCGACCCGTCCAACCAGCGGCTAAGTCCAACGCGGCGCATTGCTTTCGGCCGGCGGACGCGAAAGCCTCGCTCGCGAGCCGACCCGTCCAACCAGCGGCTAAGTCCAACGCGGTGCATTGCTTTCGGCCGGCGGACGCGAACGCCTCGCTCGCGAGCCGACCCGTCCAACCAGCGGCTAAGTCCAACGCGGCGCATTGCTTTCGGCCGTCGGACCCGAACGCCTCGCTCGCGAGCCGACCCGTCCAACCAGCGGCTAAGTCCAACGCGGCGCATTGCTTTCGGCCGTCGGACCCGAACGCCTCGCTCGCGAGCCGACCCGTCCAACCAGCGGCTAAGTCCAACGCGGCGCATTGCTTTTGGCCGGCGGACGCGAACGCCTCGCTCGCGAGCCGACCCGTCCAACCAGCGGCTAAGTCCAACGCGGTGCATTGCTTTCGGCCGGCGGACGCGAACGCCTCGCTCGCGAGCCGACCCGTCCAAACAGCGGCTAAGTCCAACGCGGCGCATTGCTTTTGGCCGGCGGACCCGAACGCCTCGCTCGCGAGCCGACCCGTCCAACCAGCGGCTAAGTCCAACGCGGTGCATTGCTTTCGGCCGGCGGACGCGAACGCCTCGCTCGCGAGCCGACCCGTCCAAACAGCGGCTAAGTCCAACGCGGCGCATTGCTTTTGGCCGGCGGACCCGAACGCCTCGCTCGCGAGCCGACCCGTCCAACCAGCGGCTAAGTCCAACGCGGCGCATTGCTTTTGGCCGGCGGACCCGAACGCCTCGCTCGCGAGCCGACCCGTCCAACCAGCGGCTAAGTCCAACGCGGCGCATTGCTTTTGGCCGGCGGACCCGAACGCCTCGCTCGCGAGCCGACCCGTCCAACCAGCGGCTAAGTCCAACGCGGCGCATTGCTTTCGGCCGTCGGACCCGAACGCCTCGCTCGCGAGCCGACCCGTCCAACCAGCGGCTAAGTCCAACGCGGCGCATTGCTTTTGGCCGGCGGACCCGAACGCCTCGCTCGCGAGCCGACCCGTCCAACCAGCGGCTAAGTCCAACGCGGCGCATTGCTTTCGGCCGTCGGACCCGAACGCCTCGCTCGCGAGCGACCCGTCCAACCAGCGGCTAAGTCCAACGCGGCGCATTGCTTTTGGCCGGCGGACGCGAACGCCTCGCTCGCGAGCCGACCCGTCCAACCAGCGGCTAAGTCCAACGCGGTGCATTGCTTTCGGCCGGCGGACGCGAACGCCTCGCTCGCGAGCCGACCCGTCCAAACAGCGGCTAAGTCCAACGCGGCGCATTGCTTTCGGCCGTCGGACCCGAACGCCTCGCTCGCGAGCCGACCCCTCCAACCAGCGGCTAAGTCCAACGCGGCGCATTGCTTTTGGCCGGCGGACGCGAACGCCTCGCTCGCGAGCCGACCCGTCCAACCAGCGGCTAAGTCCAACGCGGTGCATTGCTTTCGGCCGGCGGAAGCGAACGCCTCGCTCGCGAGCCGACCCGTCCAACCAGCGGCTAAGTCCAACGTGGCGCATTGCTTTTGGCCGGCGGACCCGAACGCCTCGCTCGCGAGCCGACCCGTCCAACCAGCGGCTAAGTCCAACGCGGCGCATTGCTTTCGGCCGGCGGACGCGAAAGCCTCGCTCGCGAGCCGACCCGTCCAACCAGCGGCTAAGTCCAACGCGGTGCATTGCTTTCGGCCGGCGGACGCGAACGCCTCGCTCGCGAGCCGACCCGTCCAACCAGCGGCTAAGTCCAACGCGGCGCATTGCTTTCGGCCGTCGGACCCGAACGCCTCGCTCGCGAGCCGACCCGTCCAACCAGCGGCTAAGTCCAACGCGGCGCATTGCTTTCGGCCGTCGGACCCGAACGCCTCGCTCGCGAGCCGACCCGTCCAACCAGCGGCTAAGTCCAACGCGGCGCATTGCTTTTGGCCGGCGGACGCGAACGCCTCGCTCGCGAGCCGACCCGTCCAACCAGCGGCTAAGTCCAACGCGGTGCATTGCTTTCGGCCGGCGGACGCGAACGCCTCGCTCGCGAGCCGACCCGTCCAAACAGCGGCTAAGTCCAACGCGGCGCATTGCTTTTGGCCGGCGGACCCGAACGCCTCGCTCGCGAGCCGACCCGTCCAACCAGCGGCTAAGTCCAACGCGGTGCATTGCTTTCGGCCGGCGGACGCGAACGCCTCGCTCGCGAGCCGACCCGTCCAAACAGCGGCTAAGTCCAACGCGGCGCATTGCTTTTGGCCGGCGGACCCGAACGCCTCGCTCGCGAGCCGACCCGTCCAACCAGCGGCTAAGTCCAACGCGGCGCATTGCTTTTGGCCGGCGGACCCGAACGCCTCGCTCGCGAGCCGACCCGTCCAACCAGCGGCTAAGTCCAACGCGGCGCATTGCTTTCGGCCGTCGGACCCGAACGCCTCGCTCGCGAGCCGACCCGTCCAACCAGCGGCTAAGTCCAACGCGGCGCATTGCTTTTTGGCCGGCGGACGCGAACGCCTCGCTCGCGAGCCGACCCGTCCAACCAGCGGCTAAGTCCAACGCGGTGCATTGCTTTCGGCCGGCGGACGCGAACGCCTCGCTCGCGAGCCGACCCGTCCAAACAGCGGCTAAGTCCAACGCGGCGCATTGCTTTTGGCCGGCGGACCCGAACGCCTCGCTCGCGAGCCGACCCGTCCAACAGCGGCTAAGTCCAACGCGGTGCATTGCTTTCGGCGGCGGACGCGAACGCCTCGCTCCGCGAGCCGACCCGTCCAAACAGCGGCTAAGTCCAACGCGGCGCATTGCTTTTGGCCGGCGGACCCGAACGCCTCGCTCGCGAGCCGACCCGTCCAACCAGCGGCTAAGTCCAACGCGGCGCATTGCTTTCGGCCGTCGGACCCGAACGCCTCGCTCGCGAGCGACCCGTCCAACCAGCGGCTAAGTCCAACGCGGCGCATTGCTTTTGGCCGGCGGACGCGAACGCCTCGCTCGCGAGCCGACCCGTCCAACCAGCGGTCTAAGTCCAACGCGGTGCATTGCTTTCGGCCGGCGGACGCGAACGCCTCGCTCGCGAGCCGACCCGTCCAAACAGCGGCTAAGTCCAACGCGGCGCATTGCTTTCGGCCGTCGGACCCGAACGCCTCGCTCGCGAGCCGACCCCTCCAACCAGCGGCTAAGTCCAACGCGGCGCATTGCTTTTGGCCGGCGGACGCGAACGCCTCGCTCGCGAGCCGACCCGTCCAACCAGCGGCTAAGTCCAACGCGGTGCATTGCTTTCGGCCGGCGGACGCGAACGCCTCGCTCGCGAGCCGACCCGTCCAACCAGCGGCTAAGTCCAACGCGGCGCATTGCTTTTGGCCGGCGGACCCGAACGCCTCGCTCGCGAGCCGACCCGTCCAACCAGCGGCTAAGTCCAACGCGGCGCATTGCTTTCGGCCGGCGGACGCAAACGCCTCGCTCGCGAGCCGACCCCTCCAACCAGCGGCTAAGTCCAACGCGGCGCATTGCTTTCGGCCGGCGGACGCGAAAGCCTCGCTCGCGAGCCGACCCGTCCAACCAGCGGCTAAGTCCAACGCGGTGCATTGCTTTCGGCCGGCGGACGCGAACGCCTCGCTCGCGAGCCGACCCGTCCAACCAGCGGCTAAGTCCAACGCGGCGCATTGCTTTCGGCCGTCGGACCCGAACGCCTCGCTCGCGAGCCGACCCGTCCAACCAGCGGCTAAGTCCAACGCGGCGCATTGCTTTTGGCCGGCGGACGCGAACGCCTCGCTCGCGAGCCGACCCGTCCAACCAGCGGCTAAGTCCAACGCGGCGCATTGCTTTTGGCCGGCGGACGCGAATGCCTCGCTCGCGAGCCGACCCGTCCAACCAGCGGCTAAGTCCAACGCGGCGCGTTGCTTTTGGCCGGCGGACGCGAACGCCTCCTCGCGAGCCGACCCGTCCAACCAGCGGCTAAGTCCAACGCGGCGCGTTGCTTTTGGCCGGCGGACGCGAACGCCTCGCTCGCGAGCCGACCCGTCCAACCAGCGGCTAAGTCCAACGCGGTGCATTGCTTTCGGCCGGCGGACGCGAACGCCTCGCTCGCGAGCCGACCCGTCCAAACAGCGGCTAAGTCCAACGCGGCGCATTGCTTTTGGCCGGCGGACCCGAACGCCTCGCTCGCGAGCCGACCCGTCCAACCAGCGGCTAAGTCCAACGCGGCGCATTGCTTTTGGCCGGCAGACCCGAACGCCTCGCTCGCGAGCCGACCCGTCCAACCAGCGGCTAAGTCCAACGCGGCGCATTGCTTTCGGCCGTCGGACCCGAACGCCTCGCTCGCGAGCCGACTCGTCCAAACAGCGGCTAAGTCCAACGCGGCGCATTGCTTTTGGCCGGCGGACGCGAACGCCTCGCTCGCGAGCCGACCCGTCCAACCAGCGGCTAAGTCCAACGCGGCGCATTGCTTTTGGCCGGCGGACGCGAATGCCTCGCTCGCGAGCCGACCCGTCCAACCAGCGGCTAAGTCCAACGCGGCGCGTTGCTTTTGGCCGGCGGACGCGAACGCCTCGCTCGCGAGCCGACCCCTCCAACCAGCGGCTAAGTCCAACGCGGCGCATTGCTTTCGGCCGTCGGACCCGAACGCCTCGCTCGCGAGCCGACCCGTCCAACCAGCGGCTAAGTCCAACGCGGCGCATTGCTTTCGGCCGTCGGACCCGAACGCCTCGCTCGCGAGCCGACCCGTCCAACCAGCGGCTAAGTCCAACGCGGTGCATTGCTTTCGGCCGGCGGACGCGAACGCCTCGCTCGCGAGCCGACCCGTCCAAACAGCGGCTAAGTCCAACGCGGCGCATTGCTTTTGGCCGGCGGACGCGAATGCCTCGCTCGCGAGCCGACCCCTCCAACCAGCGGCTAAGTCCAACGCGGCGCATTGCTTTCGGCCGTCGGACCCGAACGCCTCGCTCGCGAGCCGACCCGTCCAACCAGCGGCTAAGTCCAACGCGGCGCATTGCTTTCGGCCGTCGGACCCGAACGCCTCGCTCGCGAGCCGACCCGTCCAACCAGCGGCTAAGTCCAACGCGGCGCATTGCTTTTGGCCGGCGGACCCGAACGCTTCGCTCGCGAGCCGACCCGTCCAACCAGCGGCTAAGTCCAACGCGGCGCATTGCTTTCGGCCGTCGGACCCGAACGCCTCGCTCGCGAGCCGACCCGTCCAACCAGCGGCTAAGTCCAACGCGGCGCATTGCTTTTGGCCGGCGGACCCGAACGCCTCGCTCGCGAGCCGACCCGTCCAACCAGCGGCTAAGTCCAACGCGGCGCATTGCTTTCGGCCGTCGGACCCGAACGCCTCGCTCGCGAGCGACCCGTCCAACCAGCGGCTAAGTCCAACGCGGCGCATTGCTTTTGGCCGGCGGACGCGAACGCCTCGCTCGCGAGCCGACCCGTCCAACCAGCGGCTAAGTCCAACGCGGTGCATTGCTTTCGGCCGGCGGACGCGAACGCCTCGCTCGCGAGCCGACCCGTCCAAACAGCGGCTAAGTCCAACGCGGCGCATTGCTTTCGGCCGTCGGACCCGAACGCCTCGCTCGCGAGCCGACCCCTCCAACCAGCGGCTAAGTCCAACGCGGCGCATTGCTTTTGGCCGGCGGACGCGAACGCCTCGCTCGCGAGCCGACCCGTCCAACCAGCGGCTAAGTCCAACGCGGTGCATTGCTTTCGGCCGGCGGACGCGAACGCCTCGCTCGCGAGCCGACCCGTCCAACCAGCGGCTAAGTCCAACGCGGCGCATTGCTTTTGGCCGGCGGACCCGAACGCCTCGCTCGCGAGCCGACCCGTCCAACCAGCGGCTAAGTCCAACGCGGCGCATTGCTTTCGGCCGGCGGACGCAAACGCCTCGCTCGCGAGCCGACCCCTCCAACCAGCGGCTAAGTCCAACGCGGCGCATTGCTTTCGGCCGGCGGACGCGAAAGCCTCGCTCGCGAGCCGACCCGTCCAACCAGCGGCTAAGTCCAACGCGGTGCATTGCTTTCGGCCGGCGGACGCGAACGCCTCGCTCGCGAGCCGACCCGTCCAACCAGCGGCTAAGTCCAACGCGGCGCATTGCTTTTGGCCGGCGGACCCGAACGCCTCGCTCGCGAGCCGACCCGTCCAACCAGCGGCTAAGTCCAACGCGGCGCATTGCTTTCGGCCGGCGGACGCAAACGCCTCGCTCGCGAGCCGACCCCTCCAACCAGCGGCTAAGTCCAACGCGGCGCATTGCTTTCGGCCGGCGGACGCGAAAGCCTCGCTCGCGAGCCGACCCGTCCAACCAGCGGCTAAGTCCAACGCGGCGCATTGCTTTCGGCCGACGGACCCGAACGCCTCGCTCGCGAGCCGACCCCTCCAACCAGCGGCTAAGTCCAACGCGGCGCATTGCTTTCGGCCGGCGGACGCAAACGCCTCGCTCGCGAGCCGACCCCTCCAACCAGCGGCTAAGTCCAACGCGGCGCATTGCTTTCGGCCGGCGGACGCGAAAGCCTCGCTCGCGAGCCGACCCGTCCAACCAGCGGCTAAGTCCAACGCGGCGCATTGCTTTCGGCCGTCGGACCCGAACGCCTCGCTCGCGAGCCGACCCGTCCAACCAGCGGCTAAGTCCAACGCGGCGCATTGCTTTCGGCCGTCTGACCCGAACGCCTCGCTCGCGAGCCGACCCGTCCAACCAGCGGCTAAGTCCAACGCGGCGCATTGCTTTTGGCCGGCGGACCCGAACGCTTCGCTCGCGAGCCGACCCGTCCAACCAGCGGCTAAGTCCAACGCGGCGCATTGCTTTCGGCCGTCGGACCCGAACGCCTCGCTCGCGAGCCGACCCGTCCAACCAGCGGCTAAGTCCAACGCGGCGCATTGCTTTTGGCCGGCGGACCCGAACGCCTCGCTCGCGAGCCGACCCGTCCAACCAGCGGCTAAGTCCAACGCGGCGCATTGCTTTCGGCCGTCGGACCCGAACGCCTCGCTCGCGAGCCGACCCGTCCAACCAGCGGCTAAGTCCAACGCGGCGCATTGCTTTTGGCCGGCGGACCCGAACGCCTCGCTCGCGAGCCGACCCGTCCAACCAGCGGCTAAGTCCAACGCGGCGCATTGCTTTCGGCCGTCGGACCCGAACGCCTCGCTCGCGAGCGACCCGTCCAACCAGCGGCTAAGTCCAACGCGGCGCATTGCTTTTGGCCGGCGGACGCGAACGCCTCGCTCGCGAGCCGACCCGTCCAACCAGCGGCTAAGTCCAACGCGGTGCATTGCTTTCGGCCGGCGGACGCAAACGCCTCGCTCGCGAGCCGACCCCTCCAACCAGCGGCTAAGTCCAACGCGGCGCATTGCTTTCGGCCGGCGGACGCAAACGCCTCGCTCGCGAGCCGACCCCTCCAACCAGCGGCTAAGTCCAACGCGGCGCATTGCTTTCGGCCGGCGGACGCGAAAGCCTCGCTCGCGAGCCGACCCGTCCAACCAGCGGCTAAGTCCAACGCGGCGCATTGCTTTCGGCCGACGGACCCGAACGCCTCGCTCGCGAGCCGACCCCTCCAACCAGCGGCTAAGTCCAACGCGGCGCATTGCTTTCGGCCGGCGGACGCGAAAGCCTCGCTCGCGAGCCGACCCGTCCAACCAGCGGCTAAGTCCAACGCGGCGCATTGCTTTCGGCCGGCGGACGCAAACGCCTCGCTCGCGAGCCGACCCCTCCAACCAGCGGCTAAGTCCAACGCGGCGCATTGCTTTCGGCCGGCGGACGCGAAAGCCTCGCTCGCGAGCCGACCCGTCCAACCAGCGGCTAAGTCCAACGCGGCGCATTGCTTTTGGCCGGCGGACGCGAACGCCTCGCTCGCGAGCCGACCCGTCCAACCAGCGGCTAAGTCCAACGCGGCGCATTGCTTTCGGCCGACGGACCCGAACGCCTCGCTCGCGAGCCGACCCCTCCAACCAGCGGCTAAGTCCAACGCGGCGCATTGCTTTCGGCCGGCGGACGCGAAAGCCTCGCTCGCGAGCCGACCCGTCCAACCAGCGGCTAAGTCCAACGCGGCGCATTGCTTTCGGCCGGCGGACGCAAACGCCTCGCTCGCGAGCCGACCCCTCCAACCAGCGGCTAAGTCCAACGCGGCGCATTGCTTTCGGCCGGCGGACGCGAAAGCCTCGCTCGCGAGCCGACCCGTCCAACCAGCGGCTAAGTCCAACGCGGCGCATTGCTTTTGGCCGGCGGACGCGAACGCCTCGCTCGCGAGCCGACCCGTCCAACCAGCGGCTAAGTCCAACGCGGTGCATTGCTTTCGGCCGGCGGACGCGAACGCCTCGCTCGCGAGCCGACCCGTCCAAACAGCGGCTAAGTCCAACGCGGCGCATTGCTTTTGGCCGGCGGACCCGAACGCCTCGCTCGCGAGCCGACCCGTCCAACCAGCGGCTAAGTCCAACGCGGCGCATTGCTTTTGGCCGGCAGACCCGAACGCCT
Source organism: Prorops nasuta (assembly GCF_024137725.1). Taxonomy (NCBI): domain Eukaryota; kingdom Metazoa; phylum Arthropoda; class Insecta; order Hymenoptera; family Bethylidae; genus Prorops; species Prorops nasuta. The sequence continues at coordinate 38,477 of NW_027116955.1, forward strand.
CGCTCGCGAGCCGACCCGTCCAACCAGCGGCTAAGTCCAACGCGGCGCATTGCTTTCGGCCGTCGGACCCGAACGCCTCGCTCGCGAGCCGACTCGTCCAAACAGCGGCTAAGTCCAACGCGGCGCATTGCTTTTGGCCGGCGGACGCGAACGCCTCGCTCGCGAGCCGACCCGTCCAACCAGCGGCTAAGTCCAACGCGGCGCATTGCTTTTGGCCGGCGGACGCGAATGCCTCGCTCGCGAGCCGACCCGTCCAACCAGCGGCTAAGTCCAACGCGGCGCGTTGCTTTTGGCCGGCGGACGCGAACGCCTCGCTCGCGAGCCGACCCCTCCAACCAGCGGCTAAGTCCAACGCGGCGCATTGCTTTCGGCCGTCGGACCCGAACGCCTCGCTCGCGAGCCGACCCGTCCAACCAGCGGCTAAGTCCAACGCGGCGCATTGCTTTCGGCCGTCGGACCCGAACGCCTCGCTCGCGAGCCGACCCGTCCAACCAGCGGCTAAGTCCAACGCGGTGCATTGCTTTCGGCCGGCGGACGCGAACGCCTCGCTCGCGAGCCGACCCGTCCAAACAGCGGCTAAGTCCAACGCGGCGCATTGCTTTTGGCCGGCGGACCCGAACGCCTCGCTCGCGAGCCGACCCGTCCAACCAGCGGCTAAGTCCAACGCGGCGCATTGCTTTCGGCCGTCGGACCCGAACGCCTCGCTCGCGAGCCGACCCGTCCAACCAGCGGCTAAGTCCAACGCGGCGCATTGCTTTCGGCCGTCGGACCCGAACGCCTCGCTCGCGAGCCGACCCGTCCAACCAGCGGCTAAGTCCAACGCGGCGCATTGCTTTTGGCCGGCGGACCCGAACGCTTCGCTCGCGAGCCGACCCGTCCAACCAGCGGCTAAGTCCAACGCGGCGCATTGCTTTCGGCCGTCGGACCCGAACGCCTCGCTCGCGAGCCGACCCGTCCAACCAGCGGCTAAGTCCAACGCGGCGCATTGCTTTTGGCCGGCGGACCCGAACGCCTCGCTCGCGAGCCGACCCGTCCAACCAGCGGCTAAGTCCAACGCGGCGCATTGCTTTCGGCCGTCGGACCCGAACGCCTCGCTCGCGAGCGACCCGTCCAACCAGCGGCTAAGTCCAACGCGGCGCATTGCTTTTGGCCGGCGGACGCGAACGCCTCGCTCGCGAGCCGACCCGTCCAACCAGCGGCTAAGTCCAACGCGGTGCATTGCTTTCGGCCGGCGGACGCGAACGCCTCGCTCGCGAGCCGACCCGTCCAAACAGCGGCTAAGTCCAACGCGGCGCATTGCTTTCGGCCGTCGGACCCGAACGCCTCGCTCGCGAGCCGACCCCTCCAACCAGCGGCTAAGTCCAACGCGGCGCATTGCTTTTGGCCGGCGGACGCGAACGCCTCGCTCGCGAGCCGACCCGTCCAACCAGCGGCTAAGTCCAACGCGGTGCATTGCTTTCGGCCGGCGGACGCGAACGCCTCGCTCGCGAGCCGACCCGTCCAACCAGCGGCTAAGTCCAACGC